>NW_027185374.1:3317500-3395000 GCF_022577435.1 Embiotoca jacksoni | reverse complement strand
ATGTTTGTTTTCCTTTTTTTTTTTTTTTTTTTTTTTTTTAAATCCTTTTACCTGCTCGAGCATGCATGATCTAATGATAAAGTTTACTTCTCCTTTTGACACCAAGCCGTCATCTCATTGTTTTGAGAGGTTTTTAATGGAAGAAATTGTACCCAGAAAGTACTTCTGCTTTGAGTTGAATATTTTTACTCTTGTTCTGTTGTAAAGATGTGTAATAGGTTCGTTTTGAGTATATCATTTATTTGCTTTCCCCAGACTCACAGTCTTGGAACTGACTCAGATTCTGGACAACAAAAAACTATCTCACTGTAATTATGAAGGACGACACAGAGATTATAGAAATATTTCGATAACGAGCTCCCAAAACAAGAAAGACGAGTTGCTCAGCTTTAGTCTCTGATGTTAAAGACCTCAAACCGTGCCAGAGGTCCCGGTGGAGTCATAAACTCAGACCTGTATTTTATCAGCTGCATTTAGACAGTTACAAATTCAGCCTATGATCAAACCCAGAATACTGTATATCAGGAATCAAAGAACGTTTGTCTCAGCGGGACCATGTCTTTACAGGTCTCTCTAAAAAGTCTGTCAAGACACCTGCGGTTGATTCAGAAAGCCGATGCTGTCAGTCCAGTTCTCACATCTTTCTGATGGTCAAAAAAACCCTCATTACAATTCATAAAAAGTCCCTTCACTCAGAACCAAACATAGAGAAGCAGCGTTTATTTTTATGGACCACATATCGATGCCAAACTCCCAGAAACTCTCCTTTTCATTCATATCCTGCTCTTCATTGCTCTGCACTTTAACTTTTTTTTCTCCCTTTTATCTGACTCATTTTTTTGGTAGCTTTTTTTGTCTTTATTTTCCTCCTTTGAAAATCTATTTGTGTCTCTTTCAGTATTCTCTTTTTGTTTTGGTGTCTTGTTCTTTGTGCCTTACGTAAGACCTTTTACATAAGGCTGTTCCATTGTTGAAAGGTGCTTTACAGATCAGCCTGCCTTGCCTTGACACATCATACACTGATCCTTCCTTACTTCCTACCTGCACACAGTTCACTTCCTCTTTTAGTGACGACTGTCGGTTAAGATTTTAGGGAAGTCGGTCTGAGAGGAGAAGAGAGAAAGTTCCTTATGGCCCCCAGGAGGGAGGAGATGGAGTGTGATTAAGATACAGAGCAGGAGGGAAGTGCATTGTTGAGGGGAAAGGGAAGAAGAAGAAGAAGAGGCCACGAGGTGAACACACTGTATTGTTGTCCCGTTGTATCAGAAGTCCTCGATATCCTTCTGTTTTCTGAGAACCGTCATGATTTTTCACGCGCTGTTAAGGAGAGAAAATGTCAGGTTTGCGGAGGTATGTTCAGATTGGAAGATTTACACATCATATAGCTCACTGTAACACCAGGCTCTGAGTGACCCATGGCCTGTGGATGCAGTTAATTCTCCCTTCCCATCCTCTTTTTCTCTATCTCCTTTTCTCCCTGCCTCGCTCTGACAGAGCGGTAAGTGTAGCCAGCTCCACTGTACTCTCCCTGCAGCTCCTTAGACATTAATCCATTGTGATGACATCGACCTTGCTCTGAGACGTGTGTGTGTGTGTGTGTGTGTGTGTGTGTGTGTGTGTGTGTGTGTGTGTGTGTGTGTCCAGTATCTTCCCTCCAGCTCATAACTACACAGGTATCACTGGTCCGTTCAATGACGATCTTCTCTCCTTGGCTGTCAAAACAGTAGTCCTGGGGAGCCCTGAAGACTGGTTGCTCAGTTGGCTGTGCAGTGTGTGTGTGTGTGTGTGTGTGTGTGTGTGTGTGTGTGTGTGTGTTTGTGTTTGTGTTTGTGATTCTATCTGTGTGTGTGCAAAACGTGCAAGTCGTATCACAGCCCTCTAACCTTGGCTGCAAGAGAGCTGCACAGGGCCCTGGAGTTCCCGGCAGCCTCCAGGAGATGAAGGGTCTTTGTCTAATACACTCCCCCAGCTGAGGTGCCTGGTCCCTGGGCACACACAGCCGTGACCCTGGGTCCCGGCCCTCTGGGTGACCGGGCACCCCCTCCCCCGTGCGGAGCAGAAGAGAGGGAAGCTGAGCGGCACAAGAGGCCATCTGGTACCCAGCGGAGCTACATACACGCTTGACTTTAGCAAACGAGTATCACTTTTGGTTTGTGTGGAGTCCAGTCGCCTTCGCTCAACATTTTGTGACTGTGGGTCAGAGTCTTGCAGGAAACTGTCCGTGAGGGAGACTTTAGACAGAAGTCAACAAACTTCTCACAAAATGTTCACCTTGAGAGTCTTTTACATGTTTGTGGATGTGAGTGTTCGTGTGTCTACTGTACGAACAGTGTGGTCGCCAAAGCAAAAAGCTTAACGACGGACTATCATCGGCGTCTGTGATGAAGCTGCAACTGTGTTATGATTGTTTCAGTTATTTTCCAAAATAAAAGATGTGCAGCTTTACCTGCTTGTTTTTTTTACTTCTCTTAACTAAAAATCTTCTTTCTTTTTTTTTTTGAGTGCAAACTTGTTTGACTGGACAAAAAAGACAAAAACACTTTTGATGACATGACTGTGGCCTCAAGCAATTTAGGATTTCATATTTTGCTCCTATTACCTGACATTTCACAGACCAAACACACAATTGCGTGAATGAACAAAATTGTCCGCAGATTAACGGAAAATGAGACTAATCATTAGTTTTAGCCCAAAGCTGAGCTAAGACTCAACGTGGGAATAAAGAAAAATGAACAAAACGTTTCCCTGTTTGTTCTCAAGTGTTCCTGCTTTACATTTTCTTGGTGCGTGTGTGTTGTCAGAGTGTGTGTTTGTGTTTGAGGTCAGGTCATGCAGATGGTGTGAAGTTGCAGCACAGACGGTTTCCTCAATTTAACTGCTTTTTATTATGCAAATCACCCTTTTATGAGACGCACACTTGGGGTGTGTGTGTGTGTGTGTGTGTGTGTGTGTGTGTGTGTGTGTGTGTGACTGTGTCCATGTTTTTGTGCTCATTTTGAATTGATTGCATCAATTCAGTGAAATATTAAGTAATCCGAGAGGAAACGGTGTTTAATGTTGAAGGTTTAAAAGCAGGATACTTAAAATAGCTCGTAAGCTTAAGATCAATAAATAATTTTAGTCATGCATATTCAAATATTCGCTAATTTCACATTTGTCACTAGTTCATTATTCTTACTCGTGTTCTTCCCCAGCTCATGAGCGATTTCTCGGCTTGTTAATTTATTGATCGTTTCCGTCTCTTCCTCTTTTTTTTTTTTTCTTTTTTTTTTCGCTCTTGTTTCAGAGGTGGGAGGTATCAGCGAGGAGACGACGTCATGCGATTGGTGGAGTTTGGGCGCCATCCTGTTCGAGCTCCTGACAGGCATGGTGAGTCTAAAAGTCTAAAAAAAAAATGTTTTTTGTTTGTTTTTTCTTTGTTGCTAAGGTGTTGTGGGATGTCTGTAGGTGTCTTGGCTTTCAACTCTCTCACACTCTTTATGGTGGTGCCAGGTTGTGTGTGATTCTGCGCGCGTGTCTGCATGTGTTTGAGTAGGTGGAGTTTGTTGTTTCGGTGTGTGTGAGGTGCGTCTTGGCTGCCGTCTCTTACTCTGGTTCTCGGGGAGTGCCAGGGGTGTCGGTGTGACTTTCTCCCCCAGCCTGAGCTCCATCTGCTGGGCCATGGGGTCAGCTCTCCCCGGGCTCCTTTGCTGGCTCCTCGAGCAGCGCTGGGCTCGGAGCACACCGACCTCAAATCGGCGTGGAAGGTGGAGACCGGGGCAGCTCTCAAGGTGCTGCAGCTCGGCTGGTCCGGGATCAGATGGGGACCGTCTTCAAACAGGCTTGGGAGGAAGCCTTTTGTTTTGAAGATATATATATATATATTCAGCTGCTGTACATGTACACAAACACACGCACATACTAATTATAACTTGCTGCTCTCTTGAAGGACAAATACTCTCACCGTAGCAAAAACAGACACCCAGCGCAGGTGCACAGCGTCCCTTCAATTTTTCATTGTCTATTAAATTTGAATACATTCTAACTGATTGCCAGCGGCCATATTTTCATATCAGCCTTCACATCGGTGCTTCTCTTCAGCGGCCCAAACATGAGTCGGGGTGTTAGGTGAGTGTTATTATGTCGAACAACGCGCACTTACTTACCTGTGTGGGTACAAAACCACAAAAAAACCCTCAGTCACACAGATGTCTCCTTTGATGATTATGTCTCGGTGCGGTCCTGGCAAGGATACGCACACGCACACACGGGCACACACACACACACACACACACACACGCACACACGGGCACACACACACACATGGGCACACACAGTGTCTCTTGATCCTTGCAGGATAAGATCTTGCCTGGAGCGGTCTTGACTGCGGCTAGGAACGCAGCCAGAACTCCTGCAGCACGTATCAGCAGAGACGGAGAGGCAACCGACCTAAATGATGGAAAAGAAAACAAAAAAACAAAACACACCGGGTCTCCCCCCCCAGTACAAACACACAAACAGTTTATGGCTTTTTCGCCGGCTGCACACACACTCTGCTCTAGCATTTCCAGTTCGTCAGCGGAGACGCACCGAAGGATGCGCTGCTGCAACATACAGTGATTGCAGTCATTATTGTCAATTATTTCAACAATGGGACTCTATTCTGTGGTCGGAAAAGCATTCGCAGGTCTTGCGCTCACTTTCTCTCACTTCTGCGATTAGTTTTATTTTCCCGTGAGTGCAATAATGTCCACTTAACCAAATTGACAGTTTGACCTCGTCAGCTTTTACTTTGAAAACCAAAAATACATCTGTTTACTGCAGATCGAGCGCCATCCCTTCCAGTAAGCTTTGTTCTATGTGAAAGAACCAAAAACAGTCATGTTTTCTGTGTCATTGTTTCTGTGACACACACACACACACACACACACACACACACACACCAAGATCCAAGAAAGAGCAACAGCAGTGAAATCAGGACCTTGTTGTAGTTGGTGGGATCAGTGTTGTTTCAGGTGCTCTGGCTCTCTGGTCTCCTCCTATTTGTGCAGTCCCTGGTGCTCCAACATTCACTTCGGCTCCGCGGGTGTCAGCGTACAGTAGTTTGTTTTTTGCGTTGATGGCTATCTGTCTCTCCTCTTTCCATCCCTCCTTCCCTCGGCACAGTCTCTGCTGCGCTGCCATCCGGCAGGAATCGGTCGCCACACGGCTCTCAACATCCCCGAGTCCGTTTCAGAGGAGGCCAGATCTCTGCTGGAGCAGGTGAGAGTCCAGCGTAATCATAAATAATCGTAGTCATTTCATATTCACAATTTGCATGTTCCCACAGTTGCCCTCACAATTCGATTTTTCCCTCCTAAAGGGATTTTTTTTTTTCCCGCTGGACTTTCCCCGGGGAATAAAATGCGCAATATTTTATTTTCTACAGTAGCAGTTATGGTTTGTGTGAAATAAATACAGTAGGAGAACCGGGCTAGTGTGACCTGTTTCAGCTGCTCCACAAATGACAAAATTGTGTCGCAAGTGTGAAATTATAGTGCTGAAAATATCATCGGATTGATCAGTGATCTCTGGGAAGTGCTGCGAAGACAGGGGAGCAGTAAATTCTCCAAATATGTAATGAAAATACAAAACCGACATCACTGTAACAACTGTAAATGATTCGAAATATTTCAAACAGAAATGTTTTCAGACAGATTGTAGCAGATAAATAAATATACTCTACTCATGGACATGTTCTTAATAACAACGCTTTGCTTAGTTATTGCACAAATTCAAAACCGTTCCTCTTCAGATGTGCACGAATATGTTCATATGAATTTATGTTGGAAATATCTCACATTATTATTTAAAACTGGGAAATTTGGTATTCATTTGAACTGCTTGTTGTCTTATGAGTGCCAAAGATAATTTGTTTTTACACTCACTTTAATCTGCCTGTATGTCAGTGGTATAAAGTAACTTTTCTACGCGGTAACCATAAGAACTGTGAACTTTTTGGAGGCTTTGCTATGCCGTTAAGTTGCATTTGTCAGTTCGTTATGTACCCCTCAGGACTATAAATGTACCGATTTATGATTCTCTAGTTCAGAAAGGATTTTATGATCATGTGAATTTGAATTGATTTTTTTTCTTCACATTTTGGTGAAAATGTAATTAATACTTTTGGTCTGCAGCTGCTCCAGTACAACCCCATGGAGCGACTGGGAGCAGGCGTGGGAGGAGTGGATGACATCAAGTCCCATCCGTTCTTTTCCAGAGTGGACTGGCCCACATAGACGCTGTGCATTGTGGAACTGTGGAAACCAGAGTTGCATGCTGGGAAACCGGCCGTCCCGCCTGAACTCCCTTCAGACTGAACACAGAAATAGATTAATAGTAAATCCACATTACAGCTATTCGGTGACCATGGATTTTTTTATTTTTTTTTTGGGGGGGGGGGGGGGGGGGGGGGGGGGGGAGATTAGAGTTTGCCAAGAGGCAGTACTCCCTTTTTTGTACAGTGCTCATTTCTTTATGTCATTTAGTGCGTGACGTTTTTGATGCAGGGAACACGTCACGTGTGTGTGGTGCAATAATTTATACAGCGAGTGTCCCGAGTGACGACCCGCTACGACATCGTTCCCTTTCCTCTCCTCTGACGACAGCCGTAAGCCAAAACGATACAACCGAGTGAGAGGAGACATTTCTGTGCCCTCGTGTTTTCACTGCATTAATGGAGCACTGTTAAGTTTTTCCATTGCGACTGACAAAGACTTGAGTCGCCTTTGCTAAAGACCCCGTGTGCAATACACTCGGTTTGTTTCCATCTATGACACTTGTACCATTCCTCGTGGAGCCCACTGAGATTAGTTGACACGAGGCAGGTTGAGCTTCTTACTTTGCGCTGATCTCGACACAGATCTGATTTCCCACGTGATCAAACTTCTGTTGACCTCTTTTGTTGCCAAGCAGCCCACAGACAGATATAGACGGACACTATGCAAGGCGGATGATCCAAATGTTAAGAGATAGGTAATGGGCGTTATCGAGTGGAAGTATTTAGTAACCCTAAAATTCGAGATTGGAGCGGTTGAAGACACATTTTAAGACTCCCTGAGCGTTTTTCATTGAAGAAAAAAAAAAGAAAGAAAAAAGGACGAGGCATGAGCAGACGTTAGAAAACCAGCCCTTTTACACAGATTTAAAATGTTTTTGTACGACTAGTAGAGGACTGTACACCACTGCATTTTGTGCATGTAGGATTATGATTCGTGTATTTAATACCTATGGAAGAAAAAAAAAATCTATGGAACAATAAATAAAGTGTGTCGTGGAAATATACCTTTTTAAGGATGTGCTGAGCGAAAGGTTCACGCAGGTGTCAAAGACTTGTCAATCACTTCCCGCCACATCAGTCGGAGCCGTCTCATCTGATTGTGTGTTTTGTGTTTGATGCTGATTTTATATCCACAGCGACTGGTTCACATTTTTACACGCCGTTCATCACTCCGTATATTATCATACGAGACATTTAAGATTTGTTGGAGCATGTTAAACACTTGTAGTGCATTAGTCTAACCGATACTCAGATAATCACTCCGCTACAGACACACGTTAACGACAAGAAACTGCAAATTACCGGCTTCACATCCTTTAACACCTTTTTAATCACACATAAACATAACTATAACGCCAGATTGTTTTTCAGATTTTGAACAACGCTCACGCTCATCTGTGCTCCGTATCTTGTCAGTGCACTCTGGGAAAACATTAAACCTGCCCGGATGAGTACGAGAACAGCGGTGGCGCTTTCTTGTGTCGCTGCAGACGCGAGTGCGTGTCGTGTTCGATCCAACGGCTGCACCCGGTCTCATCCGCCGGGCCGATGCTGGTCCTAGAAAGCCGCCGTCGCTCCTGCTGAGCGTCACCGTGACCGTAACACGAGACAGCGCACGGACATACAAACACGCATAAACACGGGGCAGTAAATGCCCAGCAGTCATCGATGCACATGGGCCCATTTTCTTTCTTTTTTTTTTAGGGTGCAGTCACCGCCGTGGTCTACAGCTACTCGGCGGTGTGTCGCCACAACCTTGTAGCGAAATGAAAATGGCATCTTCTGGATCTTCTGTTAACCAGCCGGGCACATAAAAAGGTACAGAAAAAAAACAAACAGAGTTCCCTCGGGTTCCCTCGACGATTACATTTTGGTGGTCAAACCTCGAGGTCACTGTGACCTCGCGTCTTTTCAATTCCGGTGAATGCGATGGCTCAGGAATGCCTTGAGGGTTCTTCTTCAAATTTGGCACTGATGTTCACTTGGGCTCAACGATGAACTGAGCAGGTTTCGGTGGCCGAAGGTCGGAGGTCACACCGAATTCACTAAAACAAGTTTGTGGCCATAACTGAATAATTGATATGCTGATCACGACAAACCTTCATACAAATATCTTGACACGATAAAATGATGAAATTAGGACATTTTATGTCTAAATGTCAAAGGTCAACTTGAACACTGCACATCTTGTCTGGCTGGGCGAGGCATACAACTGCAAGGCGGCAATTCTAGTTTGAACAGAAGAGATGAAAAAAAAAAAATCGAACGCATTAAAAATAGGCTTAAAAGGTATATTGGTAGGCAAATTTTAATTATTGCCAGGCTGGAAGTTTCCAGTCTTTTGGCTGTGCTGAATTAAGTCTGCTAGCTCCAACAACATGAGAGTGGTATCAATCTTTGCAACAAGACAGCAAATGAACATACATAGGACACATGGGAGGGAAGGGAAGGGGGGGGGTGTAGAACAGTTACTTATCAGAAGAGTTTCAGCTAAAGTTAAAGTTGAATCGTGTTCATTTTGGAGGGCCTGTTTCTTTTAAACATCCGGAAATCAATACGATTTCTAGTTTCTGGATCGATACGACCACTTGAAATAGATTTCTTTCTCCTTATCTCATTTTCCTACGTTGAATAAAATTCTCATTCCAGATGGAGTGAACTGAATGTGAACCCCTTCCTCTTCTCTATTACCTGAAATGACACACACACACACACACACACACACACACACACACACACACACGCAGGTCGGGGGAGTTGTTAGCAGTGTCGCAGTGCATTCCCTTGTGTCAGCTTTACCGCCACGGGGTCAAGAGTCTGGGCTGATTAGTGCTCGTCATAAGACCTGTCTCACATTACACACACACTCAGGGCGAGAGGTTGGCTTCAGCTCAGAGAAGAAACCTGTCAATCTTATGAAGAGCCAGATGTGAGATGTGCCTTAGTGGGTTCGCAATTTGCTGCAGGATCCCTCCGAGCACATTTCATGCTCCACATAAAGAAGTTCTTTAATTTGCAGTTACATTTTAATGACATTGTCTGACACGGATTTAAACAGAGTGCATTATACAAGCCAAGGATGTACCGTTAAGACTGCAGGTATTTGGACAGTTGCACATTGTTTTGTTCTTCCGAGTTTTGTACTGCCGCAAGTTCGGTTTAAAACTAAATACTGGATAATATATTAGAGTGCCAGGTTTCAGCTTTAGTTTTTACATAAATAATAAATAGATTTAAAAAAAGGCACGTGTTGGGAGATATCGGCCTTTTAACACACTGAACAAACTTTAGGGTTTCAAAAGTATTTGGACAGATGTACGCAAAGTCAAACATGCTTTTCTTTTGTGGAAAAATCCTTTGCAGTTACTGAGTGCCTAAAGTTTTTAGCACAAGCTACGCATGTTCCCTGTTGATGCTCGCAGGCCTTTACTGCAGCCTGTTTCAACTCTTTCTCGTTGGGAGGTCTCTCTGCCTTAAATCTGAGCTTCAGAAAGTGGAGCTCAGACTGAATTCAGGTGATTCAATGGGCCTGTTGAGGATGCTCCACCTCTTTAAACCGAAAAGCCCTTTGGTTGCTTCGGCCATATGTTTTGGGTCATTGTCCGGCTGGATGATCAAATGTCGTCCAATGTGTTTTGAAGCGTTTCATTCCACAACTCTTGTCGGTTTAGTTTTTATAAAATTTTGAAAGCTGCAAACTGGCCTCTCTGTTTTTGACGCTCACCGGGGGTTTGAATCTCAAGGTTGCGGTTATGATGTTTTTTTTCTTGATCGTTGACAAGTAAACATGGAGGCTTACATCCCGGATGGCTCCTCGGTTTACCAGGTTATTTGCCATTTTCAAATTTTCCTGTGGGATTCTGCTTTTTAAGAATATACCCAAATCTTTTGCCAAATTAGCTACTTCTGATATATCTTTGATCTCTTGATTTTGACTTTTTAGCGACTTGTGCTTTTTATTCTTTGCTCTCGTGGACATCTCTACTCCTCATTTTGACAGACGGACAGCTCCACCTCGATCTTCATGGCTTCTATCAACTCTCAAATCAGCTCTGAGCCATGTGCGAGCTCTTGTGATACATTTCAAACGTTAGTGTTAAGTCTTCTGCAGGTCTACCAAACAGAGATACTGTATTTGCACTCTAAACTTTTCAGATGGTTTCATTCAAATCATTTTGTTGCACAAAAGAATTCAACATTTATTCTTTCCTCATTAGTCATCTCTCAAACCCTCGGATTTATTCATGACCCGTAAGGGGACCTGACCCCTCAGGTTGGGAAACTTTCCAGCTGTATATAAAGTTATTGCGATCAGGCCACCTACAGCAGGAAAATGCCTCTTATTCATTGATGCAGATTATCAACCTAATAAATAAGGTCACGCATGGGGCGGGGGGCCACGTGTTTTCACTTTTGGTACAGCGCAGTAAGTTTATTCTGTTCTTTAGGATTTTGAATGAAGGACTTTGACTTCATATTTTACTGAAGTAAAGGACATCCACCACTGTCCACATGGCTCCTCACACAAAAGAACCAAGGTGCATGTGTTTTGTGTGTGTGTGTGTGTGTGTGTGTGTGTGTGTGTGTGTGCGTGTGTGCAAAGCCACAGGGAGGGATCCGTCTGGTCAGAGGCAAGATTAAGAGGACACACCAAGGACTCCCATGATGCAATACATGCCTCTCTTTCTGGGCCCTGTAAGCGTCACCCAGGCCTGCAGGCTGAATTGACCCCTGAACTCCTCCTGCAACTTCCTGCACTCCCCCCCTCATCCCCCCTTCCCCTCTCCCATTCTCTCGCTGTGGTCTTTTCCCACCTCTCTCTCTCTCTCTCTCTCTCTCCTTACATGTACCTCCCCTCAGCTCTCGCACCCATCGCTTTCACACAGAGGCACCACTGAGCGGGCAGCAGCCAAATGGCCTGCCCTCTGCTTCATATTGCTGGTGGTCAGGTTTTGTTTTTGTCTTTGATGGTTTGACTTTCGTTCACAAAGCCCAGGAGGACTCCAATAGCCCAGGGACGGACACACACACACACACACACACACACACACACACACACATCCGCGCACACACACTTGCGCCAAGCTGAAGAGTTCCGCTCCGAGACCTCGGGCATCTTCTCCAGCTTCTGTCAGAGCCATGATGTCACTGTGAAGAGAGACAATGCCTCTTCATTATCCCCCAATACACACATCCTTACCGCGCACACACACACGCACACACACACGCACACACACACACAAGCTACATGGTCAACAGCTTTCAAATCAGCACATAAGACACAGGTGAACAGCACTGTAAAACAGGTGCAGGTGAAATCATCTTTAAAGGGATTTATTCCATTTTTTTTTTTTAGTAGGTTGAGTAGCGGTTTTGGGAAGAATTTTTCACATTTAAGAGGACTAAAAGAAATAATTCCTTCGGCACATAATCAATTGTATTTTTCTTTCTCAGATTATCTACAGTAGGCTGCACGATGAGAAGGTACTATCCAAAATTTGTTTGATAGTACAACACAGCTATAAGAGCCAATTCAACTTTCACTGTATTTAGATTTTAAAAACAACAAATCCAAATATAAATGTTGGTTTGAGCATGGTCTCCATTACTTTTGACTCATGCTGAAGTAAACGTATCAAACTGTATCAGCTGGTGTCGAGTGTCCTGCTTGGGGAAGTGACCATGACCAAACAATATCAATAAAAGGAGGAAGAGCAAACAAACGGAGCTGGACACATTTATCATTGAGTTATCACAAAAAAAAAAAGCACTAATGTGTCTTTTCTAAATGAAATCATAAAAATCGACATACTTTTATGTGTAAGAAAATAATCTAATATCTAAATAAGTAAAAAAAAAAAAAATCTCCCTTATAAAGTACCTACGATTACTCACTGGCTTTGATTGAGATTATACAAAAACAGTCAACACAGATATTTAGTTTAAAAATAAATGAATATACAGTATATCAGACATAAAATAATCGGCTGAAGATACAAATAACGGTTTAACTCCTCCTGGTCTGGTCTTTAATCAACTGCTGTAATACTACTTGTCAAAGCGGGGTCGTCGCCCTCGTTGCCTTGGGCTGTCTCACACTTTAATCTGATCAGATAGTACAAAGCAGCTCTGTCTGTTACCTCAGCTCTTCCGCTGGACTGAAAGAAAATTAAGCGGTGCGGTATTAACGAGGTTACTGTGCAAAACAGGCCCAAAATCAGTTTCCGATTTCAGTTTCAGTGTAAACACAAGCCCCAGAATTAACCACAAATTGGGCTTGAGGGTTTAGTGATCTTCACGGAACAGATCATTGACCCACTGCGTGCGCCGCACTCCCTCCACCTGCAGCGCTCCTTCGTCAGCTGCGCGGCTACAGATCTACTTTCTGCCTCAAGACAACGCGGCGGGGTCGCGGTGAGGCCACTGGAAACGTTCTAGGTCATATGAAGCCACTCTAATAAATGTCATATTTAACATATGACCTTTGACTCCTAAATTAGAGGACTGCGTTTTCAATAATAAAATCTGAGCTCTCTCTCCGTCACCTCATACATAACAAACTCAATTACACAGTCTGATGAAAAAAAACAACAAGATAATACACTGATATGGCACGAGAAATAAGATCTAAATTTCAATTCAATAAAAAGTCCCCTACTTTGTATTGAATTGAAATCAAAAAGTATGAGTAGCTATAACATACTGGTATCTATCATTTTAATCCACAAGTATACATAAATATCAGTATCCTGCAAATAAATAAAAGGCAGAGACCACGTCACATATTGTACACTTAATAGTCTGCTCTGTCATATTTGCAACAGGGGATGTGAAAGTCTACGTAATGATTTCTTTTATATAGTTTTACAATAAAATATGGTTTTGTGTTGCTTTGTATTGTTAAACTTTGGCATGCAGAATAACTACATGCTCTTATGCTACATTCAAATACCGTCGGCCGAATGGGAAGAGCTAATATGCCTCGTGTTCCCTCATTATTCCAAGGTGGTTAGCACTGACGTAGCCACCAGCAGTTACAACATAAATATATAACCTGTATTAGCTTCTTTTGTTGCGTTACATACTTCTGGAGCCGGTTGTTATGACATGAAACGGTGTAAAGCTCAAAAAAAGATGGAACCGGGTTTATTATTGGTAATACCGGGTGTTATTCTGCCAGACGTTTGTCGACACGTCTGCTGCTCTTTTCTCAAGTGGGAGGAATCATCGATATAAAAAAAAAAATGTCCCGATATCTTCGACATGGATTGCAAGTTGATGGCTTGCGTGAAAAGTTTTTTCAAACTTGATCACGGTTGGAGTGTGAACAATGTGACGTGAACTCAGAATTAGATTGGCGCATTTTTAGAGTCACGTCCAGACAGGAAGCACAGAGAGAGAAAGAGAGTATGGCCTTAATACCTGCTGACCCTGGGAGATGTCTCAACTGCCTTCAAGTCAAATTACCCGGAGTGTCTTCCTGCATAAAGTCCCCTCTTTGTACCTCGACTTGAAGTTCCGGTTATATTCCCCGCTCCGAGCGTTGTTCTACCTCACCTTCGCCGCCACATTGGATTTAGGGGTGCCTTTATATAACCCATATGGCTGCGTGTGAGTCATGATGCGAGAGGCTCAGATGGTAAAGGAGTCCCGACCCGGTGCCCAAAAGATGTGTCACTGGTAATACCTCCCCCCCAGACCTGAGGTGTCTCCTTTTGTTGCTCCGTGGGTCTCTGTGATCCGTGTGGAAGGGCGGCGTGCCAGGACCGAGGCACGCCGTGAGCAGCTCACTAACATAGTATTAGCTCCACGGTCATCTCAGTGGGCCCGGGCTGTCTCAAATGTTTCCTCACGCTCGGCTACACACACCTTCTGTGGCTCCGCACACCGCTTGTTAGCCACAGACCCCCTCTGTCATAAGACCCCCCCCCCCCTCCCTCCCCTCGCCTCCTCCCCTCACCCCTTCCCCCTGACCGTGTCTCCTCCTAGGCCTTTATACTCCATCTCTCTTTTCCTTCTCTCTCTCTCTCTCTATATCAGCAGGGGCTCTTGTTATTGCCACACAAACAAACACACACACACACACACACACACACACACACACACACACACACACACAAGCAAAAAGCATCTTGTGGTGTCAGCTCAGGGGCAAAGGCGTTTGACTATCCTGCAAAACAGAAACGAGAGATAAGCAAACATAACAGACGGAGCGCCATCAGATCACTTTCTTCTCTCCTTGTGTTTGGGGTGGTGGGGTTGCCACGGGCAACCCGGAGGGGAGTGCGATGCTTGTTAAGGAGGAGACGTTCCTGGGAATGTAGCTTGAACGGTGTGCTGGGAGCGAGACTGTACCCGCTAATCTGTCTGTTCCTCCAAGGCGCAAGTCTTCCTGGCGATGAGACGCATTCTGTTACACACACACACACACACACACACACACACACACACACACACACACACACACACACACACACAAAGTTACAGTCCCAGCCAGATGACGTCTCGCTCACCCTCAGGGGAGAGAGAGCAAAGGAAGAGGTTTAGAGGGAGAGGGGAGGGAGGCAGGGGAAAAAGGGACAGCAGATTAAGGGATGCAGATGACATCTCACACATCTTGACAGGGCACGGGGGCATTAGACGGAAACGAGGGGAGGACAAGGGGTGTCGGGGGGGTCGAGAGGTGAAGGGAGAGGGGAGGGGGGGCAGAAGAGATTAGGGAAAGAAGAAAATTGAGGAACCAGGTGGGAGGATAACTTTGATGTGCTTGACACTGTGAAGAAGATGCATGGACATAGGGATGAGTGACAGGTGAGGAGAGGGAGAAGGAGAGGAGAGGAGAGGAGAGGAGTTAAGTGGACGTCATGATATCGCGGTGTCTAAGGCAGGGGGAGAGAAAACCACTCTCAAGGTGAAGTGTGAAGGAGGTGAGCGGGGGGGGTGAGGGGTGAGGTTAGCGGGGCATAGAGCAGTGTTCTTGAGGGAGTGCGGAGGATCCTTGGAGTCCTGGCACCTTATGGCATGGCCTCCAGTCAAACAGATGCTGCAGGCCTTGCCAGCCTTGAGCAGGGCACAAATGAGACCATTAGTAGCAAAGGAGGAACGTGCCTCGTCTTACCGAGCAGTGCAGGACAGTGTGTGTGTGTGTGTGTGTGTGTGTGTGTGTGTGTGTGTGTGTGTGTGTGTGTGTGTGTGTGAACCTGTCTCTCAAAGAAAAGAAGAGCGTGAGCTGTTTGTTGACGTTATGCTAATGAACCCGGTTGTCTTCAGTTGATTGTACATTTAGTGGGTTTAGATCACGATGTCCCGGCCGCCAGCTGCTAACTGGAAGTAGCGTTCAAAAGATTTTGTGGGTACGCACATAACACCGTTTGTTGTTTTAAAACTGTCCCACATTTGTGGACACGCATTCATCTTAGTCATCTGATGTATGTCCTCTATTTTGGGTGGATGATGCAACAGCAAGAAAACAGCAGGAAACTAGATTTACCACCCCGCTGTTGTCTGCCTCCACCAACCAGTCAGGTAGTATTTTTCATTCCCCGTCAAGACTCAAATAGCAAATGGAGAGAAGACTTCAAAAGGAATCTGGAAAATACATCTGATATAACAAAAAGTTGTCGCCGTGACAGTAGACAATGCTTCAAATGTGGATGATGGCGCAAGAAAGCTGCAGTTCTAAAAACTTGGGTTCTTCCCACATAGCTTCAACCCAACACTAAAGAACATAAGGGTGGTTCAAACATTTTACATATCAAACATAGAGGGCGCAGGGATGTGCATGGACCGGAGGCAGGCGGTAACCTGTGTGAGTGGGTATATGTGAGTAAGTATCCCAAGTTACGTTACGGGTGTTCTTCTGTGGCCGGGGGTACGTGCACCTTTGCGTCGACACGCTAAACTTGTGCGGAGCTCGCATCAAATTGCGTGTCGAATTTGGGAAAACAACAACGGAGACCCTTGAAATGCTTTAAAAAAAAATAAAAAGTCTCCAGCAATGACCCGGGTGAGGTGTTTTCAGTGGCATCCACGTTTCTTTGGTCCAAAACCAAAGGAAGTGCGTCGGGTTAAAAGTGCAACCGGTTGGGTTTTTCTTTTGACATCTGCGGAGATGTGCGTCGTGAATTCACCCGTCCGGGTCCGACTGTCAACACAAGAGTTTAACTGTGGCGTTTCTGAGCCGTATGGGGAAATACATTCTACGCAAACGACGTGAACTGTACCATGACAGCGCTTTGGTTCTCCAACATGACTGCGTGCAGAGTTTCTCGCTCTTGAAAACACAATCCCACCACCCACTCTCTCCAGATTTGGCTCCCTGCGTTTTCTTTTTCCTTCCCTCTGTTGAAGGTTTTTCTCCCTTAAAGAGGAGCCGCCCCCCCCTACCAGCTTATGTGGGAATTCTTGAATTGTTGGGTTTCATGTTGTAAACTTCTGCTGGAAGGCCTTTAATGCGTTAAGTGCCATGAAATAACCCGCGTTGTGATTTGGTGCTTTATAAATCAAATTGAATTGAATAGAATTGAATTTCTGCTCCCCACACGTTTAGTCAGAAAATTTGATGTGTGCTCTCTTGTCTAGTTTCAGGTCCGAGGTGAAATAACAAAATAGGAATTAACCAGTGAACCACACCAGTGTCACCAAAATGAGTGTAACTCGGGTGCTGATGTTGATCAAGGAATGTAACTTGGAATACTCACTCATGAGGGTTAGTGCTTCCTCTTGCTTCACGTGCATTACTGTGCTGCCCCAACAGTCTCTGAACTTTTTGATAGCCCTTCGTATCTATGCAATAACCATAGTTTCAAGGGGAGGACCGAAGATCAGTGTCACCAAATCAGGATCTGACCAATATGGTCACAATCTCCCTTTCTGTTTCCGTCTCTTGTTAGTGGTCAGAAAAGTGTAATTTGTGTGAAAGTTGGTCACAATTTACGTATGATTTCTCGAGTTATGGCCCAAAAAAAAAAAAAATCCCTCAATGCGTTCCTCGGGTATTGCATTCACGAGAATGGTACAGACAGATAAGTCGAAAACAGAATGTCCCCAGGTATGGTTTTCACCAAGGAGGAGGCATAAAAATAAAGTTGTGTTGTCGACGTCTTTTAAAGACTTTAAGGGGCAATCTGACAATTTTACACTTTATCAATACGAGTCTACTATTCTTAACTTATCAACTGAGTCATTTCCTTTGTTAAATCTGTAATTGGATCTACTTTGAAAGACTACTTTCGTACCGACGCTCTATAGAGCCATAGCTCTCCTCTCTTTCCATTCCTCTTTCTCTTCACAAATCACACCTGCATGTTTAAGGAAGGTAGACGGGTACGGGGAAAAAAAAAATATCTTAACTGGAGAAATCTACGCCTGTGTTTTGGAAAACTACTGACTCTAGTGGGTGGAAGCATAAAGTAAGTGGAAGAAGAGCAGCGCCAACTCTCCTCACTGTCTATTTTCTCTCCTCCATCTCTATTTTTTCAAGTGTAAGTGATAATATCCTCCCTTTTTCTACCTCTCACCGGCTTGAGTGATTTGCTAAGGCGGTGTGTTCATGCGTGTGCCTGTGTACATGTGTGTGTGTGTGTGTGTGTGCGTCTCGCATTAGCCTTTTTCCATTAAAGCAATTTCGCCGCCCATTGTATTCCTGAAGAGGACCTGGGAAGTCACTAATGGTGCCTTGCGTCCACACTTGCGCGCTAGCACACACACCCGCTGCACATGCACACAGCAGAACATCTCTAAGCGTGTGCTATCATCACCTGTCGCCTGATTGCTGTAAAACACACACATTAGCATAGAATGAGACACATTATCACTCCTGATTATGGGACGCTAAGAGGTTTCACAGAAAAAAAAAAAAAAGACCTCACACCTTTTCTCCACAATGCCTGCTGCTAGTGAGATAAATGCATGTTGTCCAACATCTCTGATGCTACTGAAACAGCCTGAAGACTCCGCTGATGGATTTAATGGCCTCTTGTTGTTCAGGTTCATAACTGCTCGGATTTGCCATGTCAATACTAATTTTTTAAATTCAGACGGCGCCGTGATCCAGCTGCCTCCATCAAAACATGTGCTATGTATGTTTCTGGTTTGGGAAAGTGGCGTGATGGCGGCGATTTCGGTTGGTTATTACATATTTTAGTGGGATCAAATCTAAGTGAAAACAGAGCGGAGACGCGCTCGCACAAACACACGGCGCATCCGCCGCGAAAGGTGACAGTGCACGGTTAGCAGGTGGCCTCCTCTTCCCCGTCTGGACGAGTACAGGAAGTGTCCGCCGTGTACAGCGGAGGCAGTGGACACTTGTCTGGGTCGAAGGTCATCTCGCTCTGCTTTTTGCACTGTTTTCTTAAGTCCAGAGTATCTGCAGAGGTCCCGGCACACTTGACAACCTTCACTTATTTCAGGGGTGGAGGAGGAACAGGAGGAAGGAGAGAAAATGTTGTCACCGAGTTTGAACTATTTTCTTTTGCCTTTCCGGTATTTTCTTTCACCAGCAAAAAAAAAAAACGAGGGAAGGCTATGTCTGTATCATTATATAGCGTTAAAGGGTCATGAGGTGATGGGTGGAGGATGCCAAGATGGGAATTCCCTTGCATTCGGGTTTTGTTCATTGTATGTTGTGAAAACGGGGGACTTCCCCGACTGACAAAAGATTTATGTTCTCTGCAGAGATTCCACTTTCTGGCATTAAAGGAGGAATCAAACAAGTAATTAGAAACACTCACATTTTGAGGTTTTTGAGTAAAAGGTTAACATTTTGTGAGGTGTATTTGTTTTCTTGTCAAGACTTAAATCAAAAGATACCACTTTCATGTCGGCACAGAATATGAAGCTACGACGAGCAATCAGCTAGCCCAGCTTCGCATGAAAACTGGAAACGGGGAAAAAATAGTGAGCCTGGCTCTGTCTAAAAGGTAACAAAATATTCGTACCAGAAAAAAAACTCACCAATTAACACATTATATTTATTTGTTTTAACGTAGGAGTGCATAAAAAAAAAACTAGGTTTAAAAATGACGCATTGTCTTTGAGCTAGAGTAGAGACATGAGAGTTGGGCAGGGTAATTTTAATACTCTTAAGGCACCAACCGAATTCCTTCGATACTATAATGTTGAAAAATGCTTCGTCATTCAGAGCCAAAAGGTCTATACCTGGCCTACACCGCACAACTTTTGCATTTACGCAGGAGTAAATCTCATCAGCATAAGTGAACCAATAAAGCCTTTAGCATATTGACTCTACTCGGTTTCAACTCGGGTGAGTATTTGAATTGGCTATTGCTGTGATTATGGTCTGGAAAACCTGTTCACCTCAAGGGCGGACCAATCAGGACAGTGGGGGTGGCGAAGTGCGATGACGGTAAAGTAGTTCCAACAATAGCGGCGGTAGAAGAGTTTCTGCACTCAACATAAGAGCTGTGTAATGTCATTTTATTTTTGATCAGATGGATCTTATTAAATTGGTACGGAAAAAAAGTATTACTCAGGAATTGATACCGAGTTTAAGGGATCAGTACCGGTATCAAACATTTTACAATACCCAATCGTATACGAGAGTGGGATAAATCCCCTCGTCCAACTCTTGGAAAGGTTGTCCAAAAGTCTCCAACTTTTTCTTTAAGCTTCGCAAAAGCATCAAAGTCACTGTTGAGACTCGACTTATTGGGAGTGAAACACAAACAAGCTGCAAAATAGAGCAAATGAATTTTGATTTAAAACCAACTAATTAAAAAGTAACTGCTGGAACAAAGACAGAACATCCTATTAAGGTATTTTAGCGCGCAACAGAGAAAGTGAAAGAGAGTTCAGATTTCCTTGGCACTTAGTAGCTTCGTTTACCCACCTGTCAACTAGTGTACACATACGTACACACACACACACACACACACACACACACACACACACACACACACACACACACACACAGAGGTCTGTGATAATGACATAATTGTCCCAGAGCACACAGCCATGCAAATAGGGAAGATGGCTTGTGTTGCCATCCGTAGGTCTCTGCCATCTATTTCCATTATTCTAATGCACTGCTACTGATGACCTGCTCTCACACAATTAACAGTCAGCGAGTGAGAGGCAGAAGCCGAGAGAGGGAGTGAGAGGGAATGTGTGGTATTTGAGAAAAGCATTTCTCTGCCCTCATCTTTCTAACCTGATCTTCTGGCCTTTAAAAAAAAAAATGGCATTACAGATGTAACGTGGTAACTTTTCTGCTCTCATTTTTGTTTGACTTTTGTCATCTCTTCATCCATCACAGGACGCAAAGTTGGAGCTCGCTGAACTAGGTAGAACTATTCCTCACTTTTCTGTCCACACTTCCCATACCCTCCTCTCCTCCATGTTCTTTTCTGCATCTCCTCTTGCCCCCATATTTCCTGTGTGTGCGTGTCTGTGTGTGTCATCTTGAGAGAATGGGCTGTTGATTCTGGTCTGTTCCTTGGCTCCCCATCTCATGGTCTTGGCCCAGGTCTGATCCCTGTGATTGGATCGGGGGGCTTTTGTGGTGGCTGATGGGACAGAATTAAGCCAAGTGGCACACACTGAGCACGCTCCACGGCGGGCAGATGGACGGAAAGTGAAAGAGCTGTGATTTCTCATTGTGTCCCACCGTCTTTTGGGGCGTGTGTGATACCCCCAGAGCACATCCTCCATCCAAGAGCTCTATTCTCAAATCAGTGGCCACCGCTTCCTGGATCCAAAGACACGCCTCTCTAAGATTTCATCTCTGTATCAGACCACAACTGGGTTGTAAGCAGCTTAGGGAAGAATAATGCAGGGCAAGATATAACTGCTCAGGCTTTGTTTAAGGCTCGGTGCAATACCGCGACTTATTTCACATTATTTCTAGAGTGTAATTGAATATCGCTGATGTTTCACCCCAGAACTTTAAACTTAAATCACATACGTTCGCAGCTGTGCTCGTCTTTACGCGCACTTTTCTCGGACACAGATCATTTTAAAATAGAGTGTTGTTATTTATGTGAAGTCACTGAATCAGTGCAGTTGTCTCCAGCTGTTGACAATACACTCATATGCTTGTGAGCTTTCGGAAGTAAACAGATGCCCTGAATGTCTGTTTAAACACATTCCAAAACCCATTCAAAATACATAAAGGGGTTAAATGACGGAGGCGGTAAAAAGTTCCCACAGATCATATTTAACCTCTTCGAAGCCACCCCCTGTGCCTGAACCCCTGCAGCTTAACCTCAATGGGATTTACACCACAAGTGTGTGTAATAGTTATTTGACCCACTGTGTATACATATGCGAGTGTGTTTGGGTGAATTTGACGATTACAGCAGATTACTTACACTCATGTAAAAACAGGAATTAGTTCCCAATAATAACTGCTTAAAGGGTCTAAAAACGTTAAAGATAATCATTAGGCCAAGGGCAACATCACTCGTTGCATCACGCAAACACCCACTCTCGCCATTACACATTAAAAAGGAGTAAATATCCCCACCCAGCCTTTTTTCATCCCCTCCACCCTTCCCGAAACCTAACGAACTGAGCTGTTGGTGGTTGGTGCTTAACTGCTCCTCTGATCTGGACATTAGCGAGGGGGCTTTGGAGTTTTATTTCGAGGGGGGGGAAAGGCCCAGAAAAAGCCGGCAGTTCAAGTCAGGAATGATGGAAAAAATGCTTTCCATCAACCCCATCTAGAACTGGTTCAGGCAGAACCTTTTGTCTGCTTTTCTGAGCAACAACAAGGAGAGAGAGGAAGAAAGAGAGACCAGAGGAGACAGCAGTGGTAACATGGCATCCCCTGTAAGGGTTGAGTGATCTACTTAGAAGGGCCACGGCAGGCCTGGCCAGCAGAAGCCAGATAGATGCCTGAGCAGGCTGGCAGAGGACCAGACAACCCTTTAAATCTGCTACTATGGCTAATCTCTAATCTGGAGATTTACTCTATCTGTTCCTCTCTCCCTCTGTTTCTCTGCCTCTCTGTTCCTGCTTCTCCACATCTATAAATGGAGCAATCTGTGAGTATTTCAAAAATGCATTTATCCCCAAAATGTGTTATTAAAGACTGTCTAATTCCCTGCACATCCCTCAGCTACTCCAGCCCCACCCCCTAACCAAGCCCCAACAACACACACATACACGCTCACAGTTTTTTCTTTTGCAGATGGTCACATAATGCACAATCAGCCAAACAAGACAGCTGATTTTAGGGTGTGTTGGACTACCTCTCCTTTGGAGGGCATTCTTGGTGGACATCGCTTGCTAGAAGCCATTAGACGTTCGCTGTGTGCAGCCGAGCCAGTACCAGCCACAACCAATCCCGTATCTTCTTTTAACTGGACCGACTTCCAGTCCAAAAACACGGAGCAAGGAAATGCTGGATCGCAGAAAGATGTGATGGGTGCCATGTGTTACCGGTCCCAGGAATGGTACCACAGCAACAAAAATGAATATCGTGTAGGACACGGGTAAAGTTCAGCAGTAATGAAGACACGAGGCAAGAATGCATTCACCGCAACCAACACAATACATATTCAGTGTACTTCTCACAGTATTCCACTATAAGCAACCTAAAGTACACTTAATCACCTGTAGACGAGTGATTTAGGGCAACTATAAAGATACAGTGCAATTTACAGCAATTCTCAACTGTATTTATAACAAGCTGGTCACATAGATTTGGCCTTGCCACTTCCGATGGACCTTGAATATCACGCATAGAAATGCAAAACAAGTTCACTAAAGAGCATTTAAACAGCAGCATGTGCAGCTTTAAACTCTATAAACTGCCATTGACCATAAACTGAAGTGCAAATTTCTCTTCATCCCTGTTCTGAAACTCAAGGCACTGAAACACATTAACACCTTATGTAACTAACAGTAGTGTGAGAGCCCAAATAATCACTGTGTGAAAGTAGATAACGTTAGCGACATCCCTGCCAGACAACATTCAGGTACAAGCAACCCGCCTTACCGTGGCGTGGCAGCTAGTTTACCTGCTCAGGCTAAAACCCGCGGCTCGAGACCGTCGCGGATTTCTAAACTACATATTTGCGCTCTCACGCTGAAAACAACTTCACAAAGCCTTACGAAATTAGCGTGCACATACAGTACTGTTTCCCCAAGAGTGAGCATTGCAACTGCTCCGGTGTCAATAGTTCCTCCTGAGGCGCTGCAATGCTTCACCGTCCCTCTGTACGGTCCATATGTTTAGATTACATCCTGTAATTATTACTTGAATCCCTATGGTCATGTTCTACATATTAAATCGTTCAAAATAGATAATGACAAATCAAATCATAAATTAACATAAACGTGGTCACCTTTGTGGGTGTGCCACACATGCACACACCAGATGATTACTTCACCTTGTAACAAATAAAAAGTGTTTCCTTTGCACGGTTTTTCCGGATCTTTGGTCTTTTCATGGACCTATTTGGTTGTTTTTCATCCTTAGTGTCCTGCACTGCCAACAAAAGCACCTTTCTGCCCTGAAGCACTTAACACATGGCAGTCTTGAAACTTGCATGATGAAGACATGATGTGTCATAATAATTAGAAGGTGGACAAAAGACCTGCTGTTTAACATGGAAATGTATGCAGTCCGCTGCGTTTTTTTTCTACGACGTTGAATTCTAGCATTTTTCTTTATGTCCCGTCTTCCAGGTTTGGGTTTGATCACTTCATTTTCATCGTCCCTCTGCTGAGGAAGGTCAGCGTTCACTGACACTAATGTGGTGCAGGTCAAGAGAGGAAGGGTCCTACCTAATGCGCATCTTCTTCTGTGCTCTTCTCTTCGCCGCTGCCAGAAAAACAATGCATCCCTCCTCCCTCGTTCCCGCTTCTCCGTACTTAGGCCCTCGCAGCAATTATGCCCAATCACAGGGCCTCAATAGGAAGCAACCAGGGCTTGTTTGTGCCTCTGCGGTCATTAAGAGGGGGGTGAAGAAAGGAATTAATGACTTAATTGAGGAGGAGAGAAAAGGGGGAAATCACACAGACTCTGGGAGCGGAGGGGAGAGTATGAATGGGGCGCCTGGAACGCTCCTGGAGCAAGGGATTGTGGGATTGCTGAAGTGTGTCAAGATTTTGGTCATCCTCCAGAGCAGATGGCGGCTTGTCGTTCGCATACCATCTATTCTCCTCTTTGTCAACCCAGAGCGGCTTCTTTTGTTCCTCCCCATTGCTTTGCTGCAAAAGTTCATGGGCAGAGAGAAGTGGAGGGGGAGGTGGGTGGGTGGGTGGGGGGGGGGGGGGGGGGGGGAGAAAAAAAAACAACACAACAAAACTGAAACATTGGTCCAGTTTGCTCCAGCTCAACAGTCTCAACATCCCTCTTTCTCTCGCTCCCTCCTAAAGTTTTGACCAAATCAAAAAGGATGCTGTGTCTAAAGTGTTGCTGTGCCAGGCTTGGCACATTGCTATCCATTCCTGTCTAATGTGGCAGTGTCCCCCTACTGCCAAGCCTCCGCTCCTGCTCCACAGACTCCTGATTACTGTGGATAAACACGCAGGAGGAGATCCCCCTCCTCTCCTCCATCCACACCAACTGAGACTTGAGAGATACGCTACCTCCAGGAAATTCTGGCTCGACCTGTTCCCGCAATTACTCTTCCCATCCAAGATTTCAAACAGATAAAGTAATCAAAAGGGGGGGGAGAAAAAAAAGCAGCTTGCTGACTGTTCAGAAGTGTACACACCTCGGATTTTTTTTTTTTCCTCTTTGACTGTTGCATAAAAAAAAAAAAAAAAAACGCAACGAGGTCAGACGAAGCAGCGTTAAGCCCCGAGGTCGACTGAGCTGATGATAGCAAGCTGAGGTGCTTTTAATATTCTCCTTTTTCTTTTATTTTGTCCTGATTTCTGGAAGCATTCCTTCTGTACACAACCGCCAAAACAACAACAACAACAACTGAGGCTTATTTGGGAAATGGCTAGCACCTTCGCAGGGCTGAATAATTAATATATGCTAATGCTAACAATGTATTAGTTATTCAAATGTGATCCTTTTAGACAACAGAACTGTTTACCCCCTATTACTCCCTCTGATCGTCCACTCCAAAAGGGAGCACATAAAAAGAAGAAAGCAGAGGAAGAGAGGAGAGATGAGTGAGTGTGACACCAGCAGACACCAGCCAACACAACAAAGAAACACACCGAGATTAGCATGACAGAGAATACCACATTAATACACGACATGAACTACAGCCATAACCCTCAGGGGCCCGATCCAATATGCGTCTCCTCCACCTCCTCCTTCAATCTTTCTCTGTTCACATCTCTCTGTCATTTCTTTTTCTTTTTTTTTAAGAACGTTTTTCTCCCCTCTCTCTGGTCTCTTCTGTTCTTTGCTCAGCTCCTCTCCTTCTCTTTCCCAGCCCTCTGCTCTTTCTCAGTAGACGTCTGAAGGGCCCTTCAGCCCAGAGGAGATGGGGACTGGTCTTCCTGGGTCGGGGGCCAATGTGTGTGTGTGTGTGTGTGTGTGTGTGTGTGTGTGTGTGACAGGAGGAGAGGAGAGAGCTCTCTGTCTGGAGGATGGAAGGATGGCTCTGTGTCTGAATGTTGGGAGAGGAGGGCCTCCCATTGATGGATTAAGGACCAGGTTGGCTGCACTTGAGAACTATGGTGCTCTATCGCAGGAGGTGAGACTCGAGAGCCAGGTCACGCATTAGCATGTGTTTTGTTTTCTGTCCCAGAGTCCGTTACTCGGTTGTATCACTAACAACCAGGGGGGACGTAGAGGAAGGTAAAGCCTCTGTCTTGTTTGTTGAGCAGTATTTACACAGCGCCTTAGGCTTATGTAAATCTTTCTAACACACGTTTATATAGCACGCAGCCGGGGGAATGGTGCAATGTTGCAACACCAACGCTACTTATAAATATACTGTAAAATGTCAAACCTCTCTGCAAATCCTAAACCACCGGTGTACTAAATATAATTCACATCAATTAAACTGTACGAGTGACATTTCATGATTTCATGATATCCAAAAGTTTGGCCACAATAATCATAGCAAGAAAATTGAATACAGGTAATAGTTATCAGTCTATTTATGAGATAAAATGGATTTGGTTTACGTGCTGCATCATTTCCTGTAAATCCCTTGAGCTTAGGTGACAATATAAACTGTAAATACAGAATGTTAATGCATTAACATTACTGCAGAAAAACATTATAATCGTGAATGGAATCCAAAGGTTATGCTTGCATGACTTGACAAGAGTTGGAGTTTGTGTGCCTTTGGAAGAGTGGATCTAAATTCTCAAACATGAGAAGAAACTGGTAAATCTAATTATAAGCACCAAAAAAAAGTATACTCCATGCAGAGTTGATGATGAAGATGATGTGCCGGGATCATTTCATGGGCCAGACACATTTATTCACTAGTAAGTAAATCCAGGAACACAACAAAGCTGGAAGGCTTTTTCTTTCTAGATCCTGGCAATTATCTTAGATTCTTCAGTCTTATTTACTGGTAGGAATGATTGATAAATGCCTGACAAGAAAACCTGATGCTAAATATAAAATGTTCTTTGCCATACACAGACACAGGTAATTAGTTTCACATGTTAAACGATAGTTTCATGATTTTCAAGGCTGTATTAAACACAAACAAGAAGTAAGAAACACAAAGATGGAAATTTGTAATGTAACAAAATATATATCACTGACTCATTTTATCTTCAAATAAACCTTTGTTTTTTTCTCAGTGAGAAGCACATGGACACCTGACGATTATTTAAAGAAAAATGATAAACCTATCCTTTGGTTGCTTTAATATTTACCCTTACTTGTCTGTTTCTTGGGGTCTGATGAACCCAATATTTTGTTCTCCACGTGTTGTCTGCAATCCGAATGCAAATACTTACATTTGCATGAGTGAGACATGCCTCTGTGGCTGGGGCTGTGTTGAGCAGTCAAAATGTCCTTTGAAGGTCGTTAAAACATATTTTCATGTCAGCTCCCATTGATGAGTCGCTGTCATTTGCGACTCAGCGGTGCTACGACCACCTGAAGCAAGCTCCTCAAGGCGATTCAGTCTTTGAACCTCCCCGAAGCTACTCCTGCCCGCACAAAAGATCAATGCGTTTGCGGAAATGCAAGTGCATGTTGAGTTTATCCCCCCTTCTCCTCATCAAAGATGGGCTTGAATTAGGTGCACTTAAGGTATTTCCAAAGCCACCATAAAACAAAAACCACATGACAGGAGAGCCGTGGCTTCACCATTAACCATAATCGCCCACTAACTTCACACATTGTCACTCAGCTCCAACAAGGTCAAAGAAGTGGAGCTGACCTCTTTTTAAAAAAATAAAAAAATAAACTACATGCCAATCACAGTAACAGTAAAATCCCACTAAGGGGCTGTGAAACAAAGTCATTTAAACACTGAAAGCTATAGACCCCCTCCTGCATTTCCCCTTTTGATAATGATATCAGTAATAGAGTCTTTTGTTTGATAATGAGAGCTGCTATTTCTGATAGGGAATAATAATACACAGCTATTATAGTTTCATCTGTTGGGATGGAATGACTAACAATGCTTTGCGCAATATTCAGCATCACACTAAAACCCACACATTCTGTATGTCTGTAATTGTGGGGTTGATGTTGAAGTGGCCGGCCACCTCAATCAGGCAACAAAGAGAGGACAGCAAAGGTCCTTGGAGTTACTGGTGTAACAATGAAGTCGATTTGGAGTGTTAATCACATGCTTTGGTCCAGCAGTAAAGTCCTGTCTGTGTTCATCCTTAGACAAAACTGTTTTGATGTTAATTGTACAGTGGACTAATAATTAAGTTAATGACATGGAGCTCTTTGCATGTGATTTAAGAGAACATGTTTGTGGTACTGTGAAGAGCTGGCATGTGTAATGAATGACTCAGTCTGGGCTGTTTACGAATCTTGGAGAGGTCGAGATCACAATTCGCTGTGATTGTGGTGCAAATCTTGCGAATGGCATCAAGGGAATCTCACGTTTTCTAAGCACAAATTCTGACACTAAACCAAAAACTGAAATCTACTTTCAAATTTTTTTTAAAGTTTAAGTGAGCGGTCATCTTTTTCTTTCCTCCTGCTGCAACCTGTGAGAGTGAAAAACTGAAAGATGAAAACTCTGCGACAAATTGAGAACTTTCCGCCGCTCCCGCTCCCTGCCAACTTTAATGACTCCAGCTGCAACTGCCAAAACACTGATTTACAATCTGACAAAACTGGATGATGACAAAAAGCACATTCTTAACTCAAAACAGTGTGCCGATGCTTGAGATAGAATTTCTCTCCTTTGTGGGATGGATGATAATAGGTGAAAACAAAGAAGCGGGGTGTAAAATGCTTCAGCTGAGCGTGATTACAGCTGTGGCCATCATTAGGCAGCCTCTTTAATGTAATTGATGGAGTGGATTCTCATAGCAGACCTCAATAGACTGGGCAGGGTCTCCTCGTTTATTTGGACTCATCTGCATTTGGTCTGTGTGTGTGTGTGTGTGTGTGTGTGTGTGTGTGTGTGTGTGTGTGTGTGTGTGTGTGTGTGTGTGTGTATTTATGTGCACATGCAGGCATGAGGTAAAGCCAGAATGTGCAATAATTACGACTTCACACTCTTCAGACACTTAGAGAAAAGAGCAAAACAAAGCACGGCAATCAGCGTGTATATGTGTGTGTGTGTGTGAGTGGATGCGTGTGTGTGTGTGCGCGGTTTGGTACGTTCTAAGTGCAAATGCGTCTGCGTGTTCATAGACACATGCTTGTGTAGATGTGTGTGCAGCTACTGAGTCCCGTAAGTGTGTGTATGTGAATGTGTGTGCACACGTGTGTGTGTGTGTGTGTGTGTGTGTGTGTGTGTGAGGGAGAGACTGTTTGCATTTGCTCAAGGATCCTGACCCTTCAGAAATGACACGTTTTCTCTGTCTACCCCATCCTTTCCCCACACATTAGGTGCTTACAAAAGACAGAGCACTAATGCATCATCTAATTGGCCTAGGCTCCTGCCTCTGCCTCTCCCTCCATCACTCTATTAGCTCAGTAATTACCCATATGCCTCGGCGAGGCGGGCGTCCAGATAATGGCCGCCTCAAGGGCCCTTGAGCGCGGCAGAGAGGGGCCGCAGTCTGTCGCCGCGGGAACAGAGCAAGCTCTCCAAACTATCCCAGCACCGCACTGGGAAAAACACAATGGGGAAGAAGTTTGGCAAACCCCCCCCCCCCCCCCCCCCCACACACACACACACACCCGCCCTTTTGAAAAAGTTATGAGTTGAGTGAGTGGTGGAGATATAAACTGGTGGCAGTTCAAGTTGGATGTTGTCTACTTAGCTAATTTGTGTGTGTGTGTCTGATCCTCAGACATTCTTCTGCATTTCCTTGAAGGACAGGTACAGATTTATTTTTTACATCTGTGCTCATACAATACTCCAGCTGAGGATCCTCTGTCTACAGTGGAGAACTCAACACGTATCAATTTATGTCAAATGGCCATCACAATAACTGCTGCATCCAGTGGAGCCAAATCCTGAGCCATGCCAACCCCCTACAGAAGAATTTATTTCAGCCCTGCTAGTTTATTACCTGGCAGGCTTACTCTCTTGTTTTTCTTCATTGTGTTGAAGTATTTTACTTTGGAAAACCATGGTTCGTCAAATGCCAACATAAGTGCCCTTTAAGTGGTGATGGGGGACACAACATATTTGGGGTGGTGGTAGATGTTTAGTGTGTCAGAATCAGTGGCCATTCAGACAATAACAAAGTTCAACTAAAACTGTAATGAGACTTTAAATTTGCCAAATAATAAGGGTATCGTGCTCCTGGTAATTCTCTGATGTTTTACTGGGACTACCAGGGCGAACCTCGACTGAGCAGTACAACACTGTTTATTTGTGAATTTACATGTTAAAATAGTCCAATGTATACCTGTAAGTATGCTCTCTCTGCGCTCTCCTTCTCCTTCCTAAATATGTCTCTCTCAATCTTATATCTTTTGAGATCATAATTCTCCAATCTTCATCCTCTTAATTGAAATCACATAATCTGCCACAGAATAGGACTAACTGTCCTCATCCCCTCCCCACACGGCACTTCCAAAAAGAGTACAACAAAGAGCTTCTTAAATAATTCCCCGGCTCTCCGCAGCATATAATATGGATTACAGAGCCCTCTGCCTCTTCCTCCCTCCACCTCCCACTCTTGCTCCCTCAATCTGGGATATGGTCTCATCCCTCCATCCTACCCAAGGCAGATTTTGTGACACTCAGGCTGACCAGGCATCATTATCTGTTTTTAAAATCAGATAAATATATAAATAAAGCATCCAGCAGTAATGCTAATATATGCCCTAAGAGGGTCTAAGGCTTCAGATCTGTGGACTTAATCTGGGTTTTGGGGAGGTATCTTCCCTTGGCCGTTCAGAGATTTGTGAGATCACTGTCAGTCCTGGGCTGGCTGAATTATCTTTGCGTATTGTGTTAATCTGTTGGCATGCAGATTGTGGTGGACTAAGGTTCAAGTGGGAAGGATTAGGGGAGATCTGAGCAAAGCTGATGCAGGCAGCCTTCTCAAAAATGGCCCATGCGTTCAGGCTCCTCTGTGGGCTTTTTTTTTTTTTTTTTTGCACACTGACCAGAGAGACCACTGAAGCATAGTCTCTCCCTCTAACTCACATACACACAAAGATACACACAAATCGCCTTCACTCCAGCCTCTCCATTCCAGATAATTCCCCTCTTAAAATCTCCCCTCAGACCAACCACTGCGAGTGTAGGACCCAAAATGCAAAAACCAGTGGCCATGCCCACTCCACAAATCCCAAAACCTTTTAGAGCTACTTGACAGAGAGAAATCCATCTGGAGAGGATATCTAGCGTCCATTACTTAGAGACTAATGTCTAGTTTTAACTCAGCAGTATTTATTTACATCATAGCATCTAAATAAAGCACATTTTATGCCCCAAACCCACCCCGGTAATTCCTTATTAAGACGCTTGTAACACAGGCAGAACATGGACAAGGTTTGTAACTTTGTTAATTGTTCGTTGTCAGTTCAATAACCCAGCACTTTGTGTCGGACTCTCCATGATTATCTCTGGAGAGTGATAAAATCACTTCAGGTAAATGAGTGATTGGACTGGAGGACCGCTGAAGTACAACTTAGCAGTCCTTTAGCAGCTTCTGTTTGCTAAATGGAGCCATGGAGTTGGGAGGATGAGGAGGCTGGAGGGGTCAGAGGGGTCCATATGGACCAGCAATTGGACAACTCTCGGCGGGACGAGCAACCAATCACGTTCTCTACGAATCCTCGACCCCGGGACCCGGAGATCCAGCAGGAGAGCTGTGATTTCATTTCCACCAATCACTTGGCTTCAATGAAAGCTAATTGAACAATTCTAATCTCTCAAATAATTTTATTTGGTTTAAGTTCTCTGTGACAGAAATAACAGTGTTGGAGGTGCACTTGTCTTTATGGAAATGTTTGAAAAAAAATCTCTGTGTGGAGATCATTGTTGAGTCAGAACAAACTGACTGTTTTGATTCTTGGGGCGATCAGAGGAACAAAAAAAATCAACTTGTTTTGACTCGGATTCCTGATGAAACTAGAAAAGAAGGGATATATTAATTAACATTTATATATACCTTTAGAAAACCCAATGTCACTGTTCTGCACACAGAGAGACTAATGAGTGCGCTAACCAAGACATAGAAAAAGAGAACTCATGGTTGCACTTGCTTAGTTTAATCAACCAAACGTCTTCATCGCTCAATCCTGCTTTATTAGAGACTGAATCTTCTGGCTCTTTCTGCTTGCGCTCATGAGGTTAATAGGTCTCTAATATGGCAATCGTCTGGTCAGGGAGGAAGGAGACCAAAACATTTTAATTAAGGAGCGAGTAGCTTTTTTTTTTTTTTTTTTTTTGCCATCCTCACTTCGTTTGTACTCCGGCCTTCAAATTATCTTCCAGACATCAAGATTCAGGAGCAGTTGTTTTGTCATCTCTCCAATTAAAACAAGCGGACCGTCACAGAAAGTCACTGCCTTTTTTGCGTTTGTGATCCATGAGTGAGCAATAAGGACACTAATGACATCTGATTAGCTGTAGCAACAGGACTCCTTGATTGATTCTTGTCCCATTTTGTGTTCCACAAATGTAATTAGTCTCAACTGTGGTTAATAATGCAGCTCTTCATTTATGGCATCAGTTTGCTCTCTTAGTATCCTTTACTAAATGTTCTGTAATTCCTAACAATTATTATTTCCTTTTGTTTTTTTGCTAAGAATTATTTTCAAATTTTCAAATCTTTGAGAGGGACGAAATATCGAGCAGAACAAAGAGGAAATGTGAAACAAATACATGCAAGTCTGGCAGAGAAGTTACAAAGAAAGACAAAAGCTTGAATAGCATTAATATCAAACAATTACAGCAGGAGTATTCATAAAGGGAAGGATCTTATTAGTTGGAGAAAAACAGAATGAGGCCGACCATTTCTCGGCTGCGTAAGCCTCAGGATTACTCAACCTTTGGTGGCGGAGACGAACAATGTGGCTTTTAAAAACCCATTCTGGAGAGAAGCGTCTGCTTGACAATTATTTTCCTCTAAGCTGTTTAATAGGTGGTTGGGAGAGGTCTTTAAGATCCTCATTCAGGACCAGCGATCTGGGCCGCAGTGTTTTAGGCATCTCAGAGTGTGTGTGTGTGTGTGTGTGTGTGTGTGTGTGTGTGTGTGTGGTGTGTGTGGTGTGTGTGGTGTGTACGGGGGGTATGTGAAGGGTTTTAGGAAGAGCCTGACATAAGAAAGAGAGAAATGACGGAGGAAGAGAGAGAGTTTTAAGCCCGCTAAGCAGATCAGTGTCTTTGTGTGCTGTCAACAGTGGCACTTGAAACTTTTCGTGAACCCCAGCTGTCTGGAGCTAATTCTTCCTTTTTTATTGCTTTTGTAAAGAGACGAGGAAAAGATAGAAGAAGACATTTATGGAATACTTACAAAGCTTTTTTTTTGTGCCTCTACACTTGTTGAAATATTTTGCTGCAAAATGTTACATATCAAGGGATGAGGGTCGGTGAAATCAAGGGATCAAATAAATCGGAGATGTAAAACTAAACGAATGACTATCATTCATAAGACCTCTAAAGTGAGGTGAAATCTAAATGAACAGAGAAAATGTTAACTGTTTCTGACCCCTTTTGACTCCTTAAAGCAGCCTGTTTGTGTTTACAGATTGATTAAAAAAAAAAAGAAAGTCAATAATCTGTTTTCCCAAACGATTTTTAATCACCCTTTCAAATATTTGTGCCGTCGCTTGTGTGGAGTCGTGTCCTTTAGGATTTGAGATGGCCACAAACAACAGGAGAAAAAAAAAAAAAAAAAAAAAAAAGGCACCGCCAGAAAAAAGATCAACAAACAGGCGAAGCATAGAGACAGAACAGTTTGAGGATGAACGCTGCTAATCCTGACCTCGGCTAATGCTAATGCAAATGCATGTTTATCAAATATGTAATCGACATTAGTTAGAAAAACAAGGATCTGCCAGCACTCTGCTCTTTGTTCCGTGATTGTGGAAGAGGGAGATTAAGATGGGCTTTAGTAATGCTCAGATGAATGGAAGGAGAGAGGGATGGATGGTTGTGCTCAGTGTGAAGAAAAGAAGTGAACCTTTGCAGTCGGATTTGCTCCTCTTCCTCATTTGAGCTGAGTGGAACTGCCAGTGTTTATTTTGACACCTGATTCTAATTACATTTTTGACTTAAAACAAAAAATGTATATTCAATTATATTTTGTAAATTTCAGTCGAGCAAATTAAAAAAAAAACACATTCTAGCCTCGTTTTATGCTTTTTATAGTGTTTATGAACAACTGTACTTAGTGTTTCCAAATTTAAAAGGAACAATTCAACATTTTTACAAATATAATCATTTACTTCAACGTCACTCATGCCTGTACATTAAGGTTACCAGGAAGATTATCTTCGCATTAAGATTAAGAAACAAGAGGAAACAGCTAACCAGATGGTTTAAATAGGCCTATAACAAAATCTGCCTCCCAGAATCTCTGAAGCTCGTTGATTAACATTTTATACATTGTTTCTTTGAGCTGTACAAAAACTACGTTATTTGGACATTTGATGAGAAGCAATTTCATATATTCTTACAAAACAAGATGTACTACTTTCATTACTGATGTGTTTTTTTTTGGTGTGTCATTTGAAGAGAGCCTGGCAAGCTATTTATGCTTAATTAAGCTGAACGGCTTCATGCTGTAGCCTCATATTTAATGCACAGAAATGAGTGTATTGAGCTTTCCATCCATGAAACGAAGAGATTGGCTGACTGTGGCCTCTCTAATAAACTGGGGTTCCGGAAATCACAGCCCACCACTGAAGTGACTGGTCAAATCACTACCGAGTCCAGAGGTTATAGTGAAAGAACTTTTATTCAACTTGGTTAGTCATAGAGAACGGAGGAGGGGGGGGGGGGGGGTTGCTCGCATTCGTGTGTTAGTGTGTGTGTGTGGTAATGTAACTTAATGAAGAATAAGTTAATGGTAACTCGATGCCATGTGGCATAACCAACAAAGTGTCCACATCGATTCAAGAAACAAAAACACAGCCAGGATACTTGAAACAATGAGACTCAGGAACGCACATCATACGTCAGCGATTAACTAAACAAGATCTCAACAGAGCGCTGAAGAAAGCATGCGGTGTTAATTAAGCTTCATGTGCAGAAATGAATGGATGCTACGTTGCGCGAGCACTCGGCATTACAGGCCACAACGAACAACATGATTAAGGACTACTACCGTGAGAGTGACCATAACGGTGTATCTGCAGTCATCGTACTTACAGGTCAAGGGACGCACAGGTGAAGTCTTCAAACGCTGCAACACATTCACGACTACCACCTCTTGCATATTGTTGTGGAGGAGAGCTTGCCTTGCAATCAGGCTCTCACCTGTGCAATGGAACGTACCACTCCGAGGGGGTGTGGCGGAATAGTCCAAGTGAGCCCGGCCTTTTCAACAATCCAACTTCCAAAGCAAAAAAAGCGTATTTACCAAAAAAAACAAACTAAGTTACCAATTACCATGATTCATTCATGTCTACTTCAAGGTCAGCAGAACTGTTTACACCCGTTATACAAGTTTTTTAATAAATCATGTTATTCCTTCTTTTAGGGCGTACTCACACGAGGACCTTATACTTGCCTTATACTGTTCCTGAGCGCAATTGTTGCCGCTCTCTACTCCCCCTGCTGGCCTGCGCTCACATTGCATTATCCATTACGGGCCCAAGCATGTTCACGTTATCACTGTGGGACTTTTTGTGTTGATGGAAAGCACTCTAATAACAGAACGGTAAAGTTCGCTTTCCTGAATTTGTGGTTTATATGAACTGCAATTCATGTTCATCAATAAGACAAAAACCAGACCCGTTATTACCGCAAATATTCTCAAAGGAATAAAAAAGTGTTCTGTTTGAGTTTCATCACTGACATCATGTTCATGGCACAGTCAATGATCACACTCATCAATTGAACTGGACTTGGGGGGTCAAACGTGATCTTGGCGCAGCCATGGATCGCCTGGTGGGAGCGATTTTAATACATTTGTCAGTTCCAAACTATTGTTGTTTGAGAAAAATGTTTCTGTTGTTATCGTTCACGTTCATAAAACATTACCACTGTCATGTGCTCTCCATTGCAGGGCAGAAGGACCATTTAGCGCCTGGATTCAATCACTTTGCAGCTAAAACATTGGTTATCACCAGTGAAACATTAGATGTTTGCTGCCTACATTCATTTATACTCATTCTTACTGATAGTAACAGCCAGCTGAAAGTAACATTCACATGAAATATACAGGTCTTAATAATATAACATTACCAAAAGCTTCCCTTTTCATTAACTTCCCTTTTAGTTTGCACATTGACTATATACAGTCGCAGTTCATGTTTTCAAAGGTTGTACTTGATTTACCTAAATTTCGTTTGTCGTGACAAAAAAAATGCCCACACAGTCTTTGATAATGTAACATTTCATTGTTTTTTTTCAGCTGTTTACCTGCTGCTTCTCGTCTAGTCTTCAGAGGGATTGTAAATGAACATAGTTCACATATCTGTTACTTTTTCTGGTTAAATGTTTACAGGATGACACAGGGGCACAACTGCTGCCAGTTTGTGCCTCCCATGGGCACCCATAGAAACAGAGGTAACCTATTTTCTTTGGCAAGGTTGAGCAGTCACACGGAGACTGTGTTTGTGTTGTTTGATTGCATGACTCCTTCAGGCCCCCTTACCTTGCTTTTGCTCCTTTCTCATCTCTAATCTCCCCTCTTTCTTTTTTTAGCCAACACTATCAACTTTTATCCCCTCCTCTGCTCTTTCTTGTGTCCGGGTTTCCTTCTTCTCTCCTCTTCCTTCTCTCCCTCTGTCCACTGTCACACATGGATAAAGGAGAGGTCTTGCTGTGCTGTGTGCTTGCCTGCTTGGTTGCAGGGTTTGTTGTTGTTAAATGAGGTCATTAGAAGACACTCTGACCTAACCAAAGGCATTTGTTCGGCGTGCTGTTTTTTTTTTTTGTACCCTCGTCTTCTTAGTATAAATATACACCTCTGATGAAATGGCCAGATGCTGGGATCATTAACATGTCATTATATCACCCAACAAATTAGGGTGAAAAATTTCTCTCCATATTCCTTTCACCTCTCTAAGCATTAGACACAGTGAGGTGTGTGTCACGAATAACTTTCAATCTGTCCATAGAGATAGAATAGTTGATATATGTTCTCTTTTTCCTGCTTGAACCTGGTCACTTTCAGATGTTATCCTTTTCTCCATCCTCTCCTGACTTCTCTCCTTCATGTATTGGTACATCGTGCAGTTGGGTGGCATTTCTAGGTGAGCCTCGGGGCCTTTGGGTCTTCTCTCTCTGTGGCAGGAGGCCAGATCCCTTATGACACCTGTGAGCCTTGGCAGCGTTCCTGGTTTACAGTAGCTGTTAGCAGGCTTTTATGTCAAACAAAACACCAACACAATGTGTTCTGTCCCTCGCTATACCTCAACAATTCCCCACCCCCAAATGACTCCAGCCCACTTTCTCCTGCACTCAAAGTGGCTGCAGCTCTTTCTGCAATCATATGCTACCGTAAACACTGCCAGTGAATCGGTCTTTTTCTCACCATGTCAACGGGTTTTAATTATCGGTGAATGTCAAGGATGTCTGCTGGATCCACCTCATTTCTCTCAGAGCCAAACTCATTTCTTGTGTTGTGTAACACTGTCCCCCATTGTCGGAGCGCTCTCATAAACATACTTCATATGCAGCATCTCTGAAGTGTATTCCATTGTTCCTCAAGTGGGGAGACGAGTGTTGCTGCTCTCCAAATGGACATTGGCGCATCTCCTGAAACAATACAGTTCCCCCACACCACATCGCTCACATGCATTTAAAAATGCCAGACCTTGACCACTTACGCTTGGAAAGAAAATTACCTGAGCACAAAGCAGCAGCTCTTGTCTACACCCTAAAACACACCACAGCACTCTTGTGATTGCAAGTGGAGGGTCTATTATAAACAATTATTTTAGCCCTTCACGGACAGTTTGGTCTTTTTGATGCATTGTGTTTTTGAGTGAAGAAGTATACGCAGTAATCAATGGAGGAGCCGTACGGTCAAGGTAAGGCTGCTGGATGATCTAAACACATACATACATGGGAGGGAGAGGGAGGGGGCCATCACCCACATACTGATGTTCGATGTGCATAAACGCTGAGCCACAGTGAATAGTCGGTCCTGATTGGCTGACGGGCGTCACTTAAGCGAATATAATCCAAATTCTTCAATTAAGTTCTGGAACAATTTGACCACAGTTATTGCTGTGTGTAAGATAGAATAAACTTCTGGTAACTGTGTGCTTCATCCATAGTCAATTCTCATGGGGTAAACATACATAACAATGAGCTAAATTAAAGAATGTAAAGAAAATAATTGAATTAAGCTTCCCCTTTGGTTTGTAGTGAGCAACCATTATACAAGCATGATATCTGCAGTGTTGATATAATACATGATTAACTTAGTGGAGGAAACACTGAAGTCCAGTCCTCTGATGAGACATGCAGTTCTTCAAACCTGGCCTTATCTATTATTTATTTGTATTTCAGATGCCTCATTATGTAAATAATATATCATCTTTCACTTTTTGTCAGCATGTGTATTTAGTCACAACTGTGCAGCAGTTTATGCAGAGTTACTACAGTTAGGTTGTCAGTATAATGTGTATAGCTGCTGCACAACTTCTACATCTTAATAGGTTAATTTATGCCCTTTCAGCAAAAATACAAGCTACAAAAGTATTTGTTTGAGACTGGAACATATTTTCAGCATCACAGAAAAGTGGAAAGAGGTTAATCAGAACCCGATAACGGTGAGATTATGGCTTCACACAAGCTCTCAACTTTCTATTTATTTTATGAATATTACCTAAATGGACACGGAAAGCTTTTTGATCAGTTGTGGTGCTGAATAATGCTGTACGCCCCTGTACTGTTTGTTTTGCGCATGGGTGACATTATGCAAAAACACACAGGTTTGTTTCATGCTTTTTTTGTTTTCATGGTTTACTTTTCATTTTATTTAGTTTAGCTTATCTACTTGCACAAATAAAAAGACTCGAAATATAAAAAGAATGCATTAAGCAGCAATAAGGATAATTCTGGGGCTCAACTGTTGCAGAATGGATTTTTGATCAATTGTAAAAAAAGGCAATAAGGAAAAGAGATGAGGTGTTTCTTGTTGCTTTTAATGTCGTCAAAATTCTAAACTAAAATATACTTCGATGACAATGTGCAGAGTGAGCAGAGAACGAAATATAAATTTGAAATGCTTTACAGTTCCATCAGTCCAGGTATGAGATTGAAAAGGTGTGATAGAAATATGGAAAGAGAAAGAAGGACAGAGATAAGGGACACAAAGCGAGGAAGAGAGGTGTGAGACGTGTGGGTGGACACTGGGCATGGTGGCAATAGGCACAGGGGCTTAATGAGAGGTGAGCCAGAGGAGAAACGGAGCAAGGACAGACAGAGAGAAGGTAGCAGAGAGAGAAAGAGGGAGAGGTGAGGAAGGAGGGAGTGAGTGATAGATGGTGCAGCGAGAGAGAGGGGGAACAGAGCAGGAGAGGGAGGACAGGACTTTGGAAAACAGAAGCAGTAAACAAAAAGCCAAGAATAGAGTCCAGGTGTGAAAAGAGAAGAAACAGGTGGGAGAGAGGACGGTATAGAGGAGAACACTGAAGGAGGAGCACGACAGGGTCAGCAGGAGGTGTCCTCCGAGCGAAAGCCGTGGATCAGAGCAGAAGGAAAACAAAGAGGGAAACCAAAGAGATGCATTTCTCTACTATATATATATATAATAATAATAATCATAATTAAAATTCCTATATGAAATATTTATATCAATAAAATCCTTGAAACAACAAATACAAAGTAGATGCTGACCTGCAAGCAATAATAGAAGGAACTGTATGTCTGCAACAAGTAAACAAATCCCCTCATTTTGGTGAAACTTATCATGAAAAGGCACAAATTTATCCACGTCGTTTTTCATGACATTTTGGTTGTGTAGGACGTGTACCATGGGGACAACTCGCAGGAATAGCTGGCGAGGTAACTGCTAACACACACACACATTCAAAAACCTGGGGCAGTGATGGCTGCGTACCGCTGTAAATGACACCTGCCTTTGCAGCTCTGCATCCCCGACTGAGCTCGACAGACTCTCACTGATGCAGCGTGAGTGACATCCGAGCGAGAGCCAATCACGATCATCTTGATTCCAAAGGAAACAGAACGACAGCGGGACAGGGATCACTTCCAGCGCTGGTACAGGGCCAATATGGCAACAAAAACACGAGTCTATACAAGTATCATATGAACATATAAACATGATGCTACTGTGTACTTAGAAAACAAACTGTGCAACAGGAGATTAATAACTACGTGTATGTAGTAATACTCTTCATGATGGATGCATCAGAGAGCAACTGGATCCCGTTGGGGCTCTGTGATAACCGAAGACTTTAATTTTCTTCTCTGGCAAAATATTCTTTCTTTATCCTGCTGAATCATCCATTTCTGTTGCTTTAATCATTTTTGGCAAATTTCTTTCAAATGTCACCCAGAACTCTTCCGAAAACGTTCCTTTAATACGTTCACCTATACCCTTGTTAGAAAACAATTCCAGACCACCATGTTTTTTCCCCCTAATTTAAGAATGCTCTTTTTGTTTTCTAATCTTATTTAAGCTAATGTCACTTAATCTTTGCCATTTTTGCAGTTGATTTTAAACAACCAGCTGTGGGGGTCTATTACTGCCATAAGTCAAGAACACGGTCTTTCAATTTGAGAGCATGATTTCTTCTTTTCACAATAAAATATTGGATTATTCTCTCTCAAAAGTTTCCCCTCAGACTCAAATAGTCCCTGCTTCATCGAGGACTTTTTAAAAAAATTTTTTTTTTAATTTTATACACTTTATTAATCCCCGAGGGGAAATTTCTTCACTACAGCAGGGGGGCTCTCAGGGGGGAGATGCTGCAGCAGGCTGCCACTAGCGCGGCGCCAGGTAACCTGACCTAAGGTGCATGTTTTTGGATGATGGGAGGAAGCCGGAGAACCCGGAGAGAACCCACTTGATCAGCTGTCTTTCAGATACGTATGTCTGCACTCTGAAACACTGTTGCTTACATCAATTTCCTATGCTCCCATTTAAAACCTTTTCCTGGCACACAAAAGTTCTCCTCTCGGATTTCAGCTCAAATGACCCTGTCAAAATTCCCCAACCAATAGAAACCAATGAAATCGTCGCTACCTCCTTGTGGGTGCACTTTACGTCTTACAGCATCCCTTATGGGGGTGTTTCAGCGGATTCAGCCATTCCCACCCTCCGGGGCCTTATTCAAAGAACTAAGCTTGTTTTCTTGTCGGACTTTTGGAGTCAATAAATGTACCAGCGTCCATATCTTTACTATAATAGCTACATATATTAGCTTCGGCGTTACGAGGTGTGACGTGTTTGCTGACATTGTCAGAAATGCTGGAGTCCACGGAAGTAAATGTTTTTTTGAAAACAGCATCTGATTCCACTGGAATTAACAAATTTATATTTCATAAATCTGCTGTTTTAAATGCCAGCATAACTGGGATTCACCTGCTGCACTATTTGTAAGCTTATTGGAAAACTTAGCCACTGAAATGAACTTAAACTTAAACAAACATCCTTAGCAATATTACAAATGTTTGCATATGTGAAGATGTGAAGAGAGAAAGTAAACAAAAAAAAACATCAGGATGTCTCATGTTGAACAAAGAAACCCGCTCCTCAGACACAAAGGAAAGTGGGAAAGGGACAAACAGAAACTTGGCTCTGTCCCAACTTGTGAAGGAGTTTGGGACAGCACTGTATCTCCTCCCCCCACTTTCCTCCTCCATATCCCCTCCACCATCCCCCTATAAAGGTGATGTATGGCCAGGGGATGGATGTGCCCTTGTCAGAGCCCTGTGTCTGAAAATGCTGATGGATGGAGAGAAGGCGAAGAAGGAGAAGGAATGCAGGTGATGGGGAGATGACAGTGATGAAGCATGGGCACGCCACACCGCCACATCTCAGACAGCTGTTTGGCGACGGGGGCTAACGCTCTAAGTGTGTGTCTACCTGTGTGTGCGTGTGTGCGTGTGTGTGTGTGTGTGTGTGTGTGTGTGTGTGTGTGTGTGTGTGTGTGTGTGTGTGTGTGTGTGTGTGTGTGTGTGTGTGTGTGTGTGTGTGTGTGTGTGTGTGTGTGTGGAGGGTGTAAGGGACAGGGGACACATATATGGAGACTGGCTGCACTGTGGCTCTGTAAGAACAAAAACACGAGCATGAATATTTACAGTAGAGTGGACATAAAGGATAAACTTTTCTGTTGTGCCGCTGAACATACTCTCTATTTTCTAGTAAAATCTGTCAGCTAAAAGAGAGGCAGTGTCTCCTCTTTCTGTTTCTCATGTCCTTCAAGGTCTGGCTGTCGCCTCCAGGCACGCCTCGGGCTCCAAGGCCTCCCTTCGTGTGGCAGGATACCAGATCGCACTCAGACACACACAGCTGTGGCCCAGGGGCCTTCACTCCACCCGGAGAATGACACTCACACTCCCGAGAGCCATATTTAAGTGCAACAGTAAGTGATTATGTGTGTGTGTATTATTTGTGTGGTTGTGTGTGCGACTTGTAGCCTGCAGCCAGCAGGTATCTAAGGGCTCTTTCAAATTAGAAATGGGGAGGATTAGCCAATTCCCCCCAGAGCCCAGTGGGTTTCTGAGCAAGGACTCTGGGAATATCAAGCATATCTGTCACAGTAGAACATGGTAAAACATCACAGCAGCGGTCATAAATCACACCGTTTGTCCTGCTCATCGTCCAGGTTGCACACTCTGAGCTTTCCTAGACTAAATATCAAGAATATAATAGAAGGGCAGAAGTCACAAGTTTAAGTCACAAATATCTGCCGGTCTCAAATATTTAAAAGTAAAACGGTGAATCCCTATCAGTTCCAGAGATGCTTTCCTCTAACTGACCTCTGACCTCCATGAAGAGTTTCCTTTCAAAGACATTTCAAGGAATGTTGCTTTTTATTGACACATCAAACATGTTCCTGACAACCTTGTGAATATGACAACACACACTTTCTCGTAGCTCTCTTGATGTCTCTACACACTCCTGGAAGAAATATCTGTATCTTTAGCTAAATACTGTGTTCACCTGCTTACTGCTGAGCAGATAGTGACAAGTGTTTTTTGCTGTTGTTGTTTTTTTTTAGCTCTATTGTTGTAAGTTGCCTGTTGTGGCCAAAATAAACCACAGTGAGAGTGAACCAAAGCTGTACAGTTGTGCAGCAGACAGCTAAACAAAGCTATAGCGAGGTCAGTAAAGTTCGGGGAGCTGTAGATTTGGGTGATAATTCTACCATATACCATATTTTATTGTTATTATAAACATATCAATTATAACTTTAAGCAAAACAAGCTTTTTCTCACTACTGTGTTGGTGAAGATGAATCGCATACAAAAAAAAAAATGTCACTTAAATGAGATGCAATCAAAAAGTTCAGAGTGTGTGGGGGCTCGGGAGCGACGATTGTGTTGTTGATGGTGAGAAATTTGTGTGTTTTCAGCTCATCTTGGAGAACTCAAGTGACTCTTTTGCCTTCGGAATATCAAAGTTGAGATCTCCGTTGATGGTCGGACCCCGGTTGGACAAATTCACTGTGCAAAACCACACGAATGTCAAAGAAACCTTACTTGGTTGCGCTTCTGACCTGATGCGCCATCTCGGGTCTTGGACAGTGACGTTGTGCCCCTCTCATAACACCTCGCCCGGCTCATTGCTTCATTGCTGTAGACATTCTGAAGCACTTTAAGGGATTTAAGGGACTTTAAGTTTCCCAAGTTCGACAAATATGTTGATGTGCACTATCTGCTCATGTCCACAGTGAAATCAAAACGCACCACGAGCCAAACACAGGTGCTGATGTTGAATACTTAAGTAATTGCTGCCCTTTGCTCAATTCATGCACAACAGGAACAGTTTCTATGCATTTTGATCGTACTTCACAAGAAGTGCTGGTACTGATATGTGCCCACAACATTCATACAGAAAGCACATCAAGGTAAAGAGAGGTAAAGAACTGAAGAAAGGAGGGAGAACTGAGGCTAAAAGAGAAAGCTGAAAAGAGCTGAGTTAAACAAAATAAAAGGACATAGAGGGGAGACGCGGTGATGCAGATAAAAGAATGGATGTGAAAATGGGGCAAGTTTAATTGAGGACTGGAAGAGCAGCAGATGTATTGAGGGATATGTTGAGAGGAGGCGGGCGAGGGAGAGGCCTGGCTTGGGAGAGGGAACTGGAAGTGTTTATGTGTGTGTGTGTGTGTGTGTGTGTGTGTGTGTGTGTGTGTGTGTGTGTGTGTGTGTGTGTGTGTGTGTGTGTGTGTGTGTGTGTGTGTGTGTGCACAAAATGCACTTGTGACACAGAGCAGTATTGACAAGTGAGGCTGATGCCCCTGAGAAAACCTTCAGAATTCAATCTCATTGATTCCCACAGAGGAGTGGAGGACGCTGCCTCTGGTCCATACCCTGAGTCATTACACACACATGTGCACACACAAGCACACAAACACACACACACTCACACACAAACTGTACAGTATTTGGGCAAAGCACTTAAATACATGCTCTTCAAGCCTTTTCTCATAATCGTCCAATTAAAAAAAAAAATTCCTCATCATTTTTAAAAAGTAAATATTTGAAAATAAAGTGACAGCACATGTCTCACACTTTTTTTTTCCAACTATTCACAGAAGCCTCCCTGAACCCCTCTGAACCCTCAGAGTGTTTTCATGCCAAGATCTAATTCAACTGTTTTCTATAGCTGCCATATTTAGGACTTCATTATTGTTTATGCCTTTTCCTTTGTGCAAGTATATGTCTGATAAGAGTGGATGCATCCACACCAGTGTGCTCATACACACTGTACATGTGCTCACTTCATGTGTGTGTAAGAGAGAACTGAAGAGGAGCAAGAGCTTATGGTGAGTGTTGAAGGGGGTGGTGGTGGTGGCGGTGGTAGTGTTGGGGGGTGGATGGGTGGCACAGAGTCCATGTGTTGTATGACCTTGGTCACCGCTGAGGGGACCTAGTTTCTTGCCAAGCCAATCAATAAGCTAAACAGGCGGAGGATGGCTATTTGGAGCATGGGAAGCCAAACTCAAATACTGATAGTTTATCTGCCTGTCCCAGCACCACTTCTGTGCAAATATTGGACCAGCACATTTTTCACGGTGACTTGCATTTGGAAAAAAAAAAGAAAGAGAGTCAGAGAGGAGCGTGGGGGGGTGGGGGTGGGGGGGTATTGAGAACCGATACGGTTGAGTGGATACGTTGCGGGGCAAAATCTCCCTCCTCCCTCCACTTCTCTCAGACCGCCCTCCTCTTACCCCCCAAACCTTCAACCAACAAGTGCATCGCAGTCTTTTTCACTTTGTAAACAGCAGTGAACTCAAAATTCTAAAACTATAGAACTCTGCACTACTTGAATTTCGCATCAATCAACTCTTTACTTTAAGTCTCCTTGTTTTGTATTAATGCAGATTACACAAGAATAAAAATAAAAAAGATTTATTACACTCTAACGTAGTCGCATGCAGCGAGGCTGTACAGACGTTTTGAAGTGTTAAATAACTGATAAAAAATGATAGCTTCTCCTTAGAAATCATTTTCTATTATTCCAACTGTGTTTTACTACATTTTCACATGTGCTAATACCAATAAATCTGTGAATATCGAACAATAAAATCGACCAACCGATGGACCAACTGATAGGCTCTCATTTACAGACCAATCTCCAATAAGGGAGGGTGATAAGGACTTAAAAGTACATTACAATATTTTATAGAATTTTGAGGTAACTAAAAAAACAACAATATAAAAATACTGTCATTTAACCATTTGTTTGGGGGCAGAAATCATTTCAGCAGACGGTTGTGAGAGCCGAGAAAACACAAACAGTGATCTAAAAAAGTAAAACTTAAGACGCACATTAAATGCTGAATTATACCAATACGAAGGCTAAAAATATGAATTCACGAATAAAATTTTCAATAAGAAAATCACCACTTAATGTGAACTTATAAACTAAGAAGAGATGAAGAAACAAACGTTTAATTCACATCTGATCTGTTGTAGCCGAACCATAATGACAAGGAGGAGGACTTTTTTCTGAATGAACTCTTCCTCAAACTCTTCCAGTGTGCAAGCTTTGCCTTCAGCCGTGCACATTATGTTCATGAGCACGCATGAGATGTCTGCTTCACCGATGTAACGACGTCAACCTGTCAAAACCGCGGCGTGACTAATTCTCATGGGGGGGGGATTATATCAGTTTAACGTCGACAACACAATAGGCGCCTACGGGGAGTGTAAGAGAAGTTGATGAGTACTCTAATAAAGAGTTGAATCTCTTTACAATACAATGATAGGTAGAGCAAAAACTACACATACACTCTCGAGTAACTTGTGCGAGAGAGAAAGAAAGACAATGGTGTATCTCTAAGTGATCTGTAGTAGATGATGGCAGCTGGATCTGATCAATAATGGATGAGTGACACATGCCAACCACTGTATCCCAACCACTCTGGAGAGACACCAGTCAGTCCGATGTGAGTGTGTGTGTGTGTGTGTGTGTGTGTGTGTGTGTGTGTGTGTGTGTGTGTGTGTGTGTGTGTGTATGTGTGTGTATGTGTGTGTGTACACGTGTGAAAGCAACATTGGGACCCCTCTGAGACGATTCAAAGCTCAGAGAAAAGGAGGAAAGAGAGATAGATCATTAGACAGAGTGAAGGAGGGAGGGAGGGTGAGGTGAGGGGGGTGTGGCGGCGGAAGGAGGGGGAAGAGGGGAGGGTGGGGGAGTTGTGCTTTTCCCATCAGGTGTAGAAGTCAAAGCCAGATCGTGTTGGTGCAGCAGAGACTGGAACAATGACTTCAAGAGCAGCGCACAGCAAAAAACACATTAATTATTAGAGAGGAGCGATCAAAGCGCAACTGTGACATGAAATAAATGAATTAAAGCTGGAAAAAAATATCGCCATCTGGACGAAGGGGTTTCACATCCCAGAAACAACTCACTGCTCAGATGCCTGCCTTTGGTTTTTTTCACTCATTTTTTGCTTGTCAGTTGAATATTTCTGCACGTATGTAGGCTGAACTAGATTCAACAATTCCTTATATTTATTTCTCTCATTGTTTGATATTATTTCTACTGCCTGTTAGTTTCATGAATAATTCACATTCAATAGTAATTAACAATTGTCAGTTGGAGGTCCAGCGTTTTGGCGTACATGCTTATTTGTTGTCTTTCAGACTTAGATGAACAGATTAATATCAATCTTGTAGGCATTAAGCTCAAAGCTGGAGTCATGTTATGGTTAACCTCACACAGCTTGCCTATGTCAACAGTTCAAAACATGACCAACACCTTTCATGTTTATAGTTAAAGTTACAATGGATTTTAAGCTGTACATCAACAGAAGTATAAAAATAAAAGTTTGTTTTTCGGGGCCTCTGTTCTGAACCTAGCATTCAGACTGCAACTACAAGACTTTGGGAAGCTGCACAGAGTTTCACTGCATCTAATGAACAGTTCCAGCATGCAACGTTCAACATGTTCATTAGCCCGGTCCTAACAAGGTCCTATTTTTTTTTCTTCTGTGCATTAAGTAAAGAGTTAACACATCAGCACACTGTTTGTTGTGTTCATACACAAACAGCGATGCAAAATCACACATTTTTGGTTTTCACGTAAGGAATGCTCTCAAACTATTTCTTGGCTGACGTAACAGCCAAGCGCACTGAAAACGTGTCTTCAACCAAATGTGATTCCGCATAAAGTCGCAGATAACACAACCCCCCCCCACCCTAAAATCACAAATGCTGGTTTTGTACATTACGCACAGCTAAGACATTTCCCTCTGCCACAAGTCTCTCCGAAAGACAACAAATAAAACAGATTCCCTAAAAGTTACACTATTCCTTTAAATTATTTACTGTTGTCATTGATCCCTGATGCTGGAGGCTGCAGTTTAGCAGAGGCATGTGATTACAGATTGTCTGTGTTTGGTAACAGAGATGGCCCCCTTTTTTTTTTTCCGTCTGTCTGCAGCTCTGGCTGGCTGAACTGGTGTGATGTTGCCTTCCTGTTTCAGCTCCTCCTCTCGGTTCTGGCTCCCGTCCCTCATCTCTTTCCTTCCAACTATCTCACTCTCTCCCTTTTCTCTGTCTCTCTCTTTCCATTTCTCTCTCAGTCTCCCTCACTGACACTGGGCACTGCTCCCCTCCCAGACCATCTGGGCCTCTCCTCCGCGAAAGTGTGTGTGTGTGTGTGTGTGTGTGTGTGTGTGTGTGTGTGTGTGTGTGTGTGTGTGTGTGTGTGTGTGTGTGTGTGTGTGTGTGTGTGTGTGTGTGTGTGTGTGTGTGTGGGCGAGCACAAACCGACAAGCTTGTGTGAGGTAGAGTTAGCGAGCGGCTTCTCCTCAAGAGGGCATATATGTGTACGTCTCCGTTAGTGTGTTTGTGTTTGGGTGGGTGTGTGTGTGTGTGTGTGTGTGTGTGTGTGTGTGTGTGTGTGTGTGTGCCTGCGATAGCACTGTTTGTGTGTCTGTGTCAGTAGAAGGTTCTTCCTTCGCCAGGTGGACAGCTGCTGCTTAGTACCCTTACAGCCCAGCCAGCAAAGTCAGGGAGACAGAGAGATGGCGAACTTAACCCTTAATTCGCCAAAAGAATGCTTAATATGAACAACACACTGGTGTGTGTGTGTGTGTGTGTGTGTGTGTGTGTGTGTGTGTGTGTGTGTGTGTGTGTGTGTGTGTGTGTGTGTGTGTGTGTGTGTGTTTGTTTCGCATTATTATTTTGCACACTAATGTCTCTTGTCAATATTACTTTACTCACTAATACTTCATACCAGTAAACTGTACACGCTCTGTACCGAGTCAGTCTAACTAACACTGTGGTTATGGATGTAAAAAGCAGGAACTTTCTCTACAGCATGGGACGCACATAGACACATTGTGCCGTCAAAGACTGGCTGTGTGTGAGCGCATACAATGTGTACGATCTACATCTGTGTGTTTCTGAGCCCGGCAGTCGGGTTTAATACTCTTATCCATCCCCGCGGCCCTGTCTTTGTCTGGTCTTTAAATGGAGGTTAAGTCTCTTCAGCACTGGCCTGGCTGGATGAGCTTAATCAAACCATTAGGGTCCTGAGCCCAGAGGAGCATCTCACCACCTCCTACTGAGATCTGATTTAAGACACGGTGGCAGAGGGAAACACTCAAACCTCTGGATTAGATAGGCTCTCAACGACTTAGCGGTGTCCCTCTTGTTTTCTCTCCTCCCTCGGCTCTCTGTCAGGCTTTATCTGTCTGTCGGACTAAAAGCACTTTCTTTAGAAGCGTTTTAAGAGTCTTAGAGTAAATGCAAGTAAGCAACTGCAAATTATAAAACACGGATGCACAGCACTGGACAGATCACTGACAAATGGACACGCTCACTTCTTGTAGAACTTATACGGAACCTATTAACCACTTATGACACCAACTCTATTTACTCCTCACCAGTAAACGGGACTTTAACCCTGCTAGATTTCAAGGACAAGGATGTGCATTCATTGGATGACTTGCTATAAGTGATGACCTCCATGTATCAAAAAAAAACTACTCCTGTGTCCTTGAACGTACAGAATTCCCAAACTCCAAAAAGTTGGAACTCGTTTATGGCCATCACACACAGAGTCTCCCTCAGAGTGACCCTCCTCCCTGCTTTTCCATGGGCTCTATCCTTAATTGATTTCACATACGACAACAGTGGATTGTCTTTCCGAAATGTTCCTCTATGACCAGTGTACAAATGAGGAGCAGTGACAATGCCTGTTTTGTCCCTGGCCTCCTTTCTTGGCTGCTTGTGTTTCAGTGTTCTTGCTTTGATAAGCAGTATCAGAATGCATTCTTCCTTGTCCCCCCGGAGGATGCTGGGTATTAGTGTTTTCCGAAGAGTCTGGAGTCCACTTCCTCCGCAGCCATTCATCCGAGGGAGAGAAGCGTATCCGAATACTTCCCCTCAGTCCGCCCGATGCTCCATGTTAAAAGATTAGAAACAGTGGTGGCTTAATTTGAAGGGAGAGCTTTGGAAATATCAAGAAGAGGCCATCCTCCCCTGTGTTTAGTTTGTAGGAAGTGGATAGAGATATCCTCCATTGTGAATCTTTCACTGTGACATTTGTTTGAAAAAAAAAAAAAAAAAGGGGAGAGGGAGAAAGAAGGAAATAGGACATATTCTAAAGCCTTTCTGTTTTGCAGGAATTAAACAAACGCAAAAAAGGGATAAAATCGGCTTAGACTGTTGAGACAAGTACATCTAAGAGAATGCACAAAAGGAGGGGTGTAAATGGCGGATTCTTGCCGGCTAAAAACTTATCAAGCACAGGCTTTGTGCTCAATCCATTTAAGTGAGTCCCTAACACGCCCCTATTGTATGCCTTTAATGGTCGAAAAGTGACTTGTGCAGGGCTATCGCCTCTTCATGGGGATTACAGCTAAGTGCTTAAGTTGTAGTGAAACCCGGATTTACTGATGGCAAAGAGAAAAGGGCAAAGGAGGGAGGGCAAAAAAGGACCCTTACCAAGGATTTGTGTCAGGATCGCACTGTTCCCCTCATCTGTCTGTGGCAGAGTCGCAGGAGGACAACTACCATTCACATGCGAACAGAGACACACACGCGCACGCACACACACACACACACACACACACACACACGCGCACACACACACACACACACACACACACACACACACACACACACACACACACACACACACACACACACACACACACACGCATGTCACAATGCTTTTGCACTACATCCTTTTATTGTGAGTGTTTGTATTTTCCTTGTCATCCCTCTCCATTTGTCCCTCTGTCTCTGTCTCTCTCTCTCTTGCCCCCCTCTCTCTCTCTCTCTCTCTCTTGCCCTCTCTCACTCTCATCCCGTTTTAATTAATTTCTAGCTGTGCTGCCGTATTGAGACTTGGCCCTAGAAGTGTCTGCTCCTGCAATTTCAGCCCTCATCTCCCACGGCTGCCAGAAAATGACTCAATGCTCCTTGCGCTTCAAGAAGGAGCGGTAAACAAGGCCAGTAAAAAAACACAAAAAAACAAGCCATAGAGATAAACTGTGCACATTTAATGATTTGTAAAAAACATTTTTTGGTTTAACTTGCGCAACTGTGATTCCCATCAGCTATTTAGAAACTATCCCAACATCTTTGCCTCGCTGATTTAGTCATTAAGTTGAAGGACTTGCAAAGGCTGAGGTACAAAATGCTTCAAACCAATTGTCTGACCATGCCTGACGGCAAAACGTTGTTCTGAATAGCCACACCACTTTAACAAAGGCATTTATTGGTGTTGCATTATTTGTACATACAAACATTAAGGGGTCTGGAGCGAGAAGCTGCCAAAAGGAGCCAGTATGCTCCATCAGGAATTCATTTCTGATGGTCGAGCCACCTCAGAAACCCCTTTTTCCTCCTGACAATTTCTGTTCCTCTCCAAAATCGACCTTCAAGCCCACTTCACCTAGCCACTGGCCAGATGTGCAGAAGAGTGAAAGTTGGCAGGGTTTGAACTTCACTCTCTATGTTTTTTTTTTCCTCCTTTAATATTCCCGTCACTTTCTGAGTTTACTAACAAGTGCAGCGCTTTGACTAGATTCCAGAGGAGACTGAAAATGTTCCTCATTATCCCCATTTTCTAACGATATATCACTTCGCTTCTTTCTGTGATGGGCGACTTTTCACTCCATCTTTGAATGTGGATGTTCAGAACAACTATAAACACTTTTGCTCTCTGATGTGGCCGTGCAAACAGGTTCTTTTCAAGGATAATGATCCTGCTTACTGCACAGTTGTTGCATGACGTGGGTGTACTTGTTAACTTATTTCTGTATTTTGGAAAGTTAATAAAATTGTCATTGCGACCTTGAGACACTGTAAAAGAATTGTGAGAATTGGTGCACCAAATTTCCTCTCTTCTGGCACAAAATATTTAGTTTTCTTAGATCATAGACGGTTCCCTCCGGAACCAGTGAAGACATCTTACTTGTTTTTAGAGGTTGTTTACTGCTCTAATTACATGGATTCAACATGTAAAACCAGCGAGTGTCCCTTTAAAAAATGTTTATAACATGATTTAATTGGGGGAGTACAGTGTGTTATGTATGAATCAACACAGGAAGTGGGTGCCTGTCATCACTAGAAAAGCTGTGAAAGCACTATCATTTTGAGACATGGGCAATATGATACACATTTATTTGAAAAGGAAGCGGTCATGATGACACAGATGACAGACGAGTGTGCAAGTGTAAGAGAGAGAACGCTTCTCCTTGAGCATTGTGTGTTTGTGTGTCTTTTCCCTGAGCTAACAAACTGCATGAAGGTAAACTCGGGAGCACCTGCCCCTATTGTCATGCTCTCACCCACCCACAGTCGCACACCTTTCCCTTGAGCACACAACACCCAATACTGAGTAAAGATGAAGAAAGGGCCAAGCCCTGCATGAGGCAAAGGCTACCTATTGAAATAAAGACAGTAAACCCTCTGTCTTTTCTCTCACTAAGCCTTGATATGTTCCTCAAAGCCGCTGAGGGCCATTGTGTGTCTCTACCTTTGTTGTCTTATGTCTAAGCAGGCTGATCATAAAGATGATGATGATGGGGATGATGACGGCGAAGGAGAAGCAGCTGCTGTGGGGTTGAGAGAAGCACAGACAATCAGCCTGTTTACTCAAGAAAAGGTACACTTTGGATGTTCAAAGTGACGGCTGCTGAATGGTGACTGATTTGTGTGTGTGTGTGTATCTGTGTGTGTGTGAATGGGCTTGGTTTTGTATCCCGGTGGGGACTTTAACCTGAGTTCACACCCATGTGGGGACAGAAAATAGAGGTTCTGGACGTGGACTGCAGCCCAACATTTTTAACCACACAATAAGTTACAAACTTTGGTCTGTCTGAGAGAAAAGTGATCTGGGTGCTTCAATCAGACATGAGAAGGACACAGTGAACTGTCGTCTGAGTAACAGCAAGGGGTTCATGTCTGAACAGCCTGTCCTAGGCAGAGCTCTGGAGAGAGCCTTCATTGAGGAAATATAAAACTATATTGAGGTTTTGGTACTTAAAACCGTAAAGAATATGCAAGACTGCAAATCACAGAAAGTGTAAGATATGGGACATCTAAGGGACTAATTGAGTTTCCGATTACTGGAATCATTTGTCAATGTGACAAACAAAAGATAACACAGAAAACTTGTTTCTTCTTTCACTAGATATGTGCAGCATATCTTTTCAGAACTTTGTTGTTTGTAATTTCATCACAATAAATGTTAATAACACTGGCCAACGTCAGTTATATAACACGGCAAAATGCCATTAAAGCAGTTGCATTTTGAAAATACTGGGAAAAACTGCTATATTTGTCTCTTTTTTACATAACCAGGTCATTGACAGCTAGTGGAGAAGTCGAGACCATCTACCGAAACCTGGTGAAAGTGTGTAAAAATCCTTGACTGGTATTCAACAGTTTATATCAGTGTGAGTAAAAAAAAAAAAAAAGTGTGTAGATGTGTAAGAAGATGATTTACAGTAAAAGGGCTGCAGAACATCAGAAAGAGCAACTAGGTAAACCCGTTAAACTTCAAGGATCGTTTTTTCTTTTCTTTTTTTTTTTCCCAGCAAAGGCTTATATTCTTATGCTGCCGAAGACATTCATCAACCTGCTGTGTCTGCTACATTTGTGGTGGCATGACCTGCTCTTCCATCTTACAGCCTGTTTCCAGGATTTGCTGTCCCCTCGCCGTGGCAACAGTGATATTTTCGCCCTACTTAAGCTCCAGATGCTGAGAGGCTCCTTGTACTGGCACTGCTGCAAGAGGGCCAAAGAGGTTAATGCACCCAGGGAGGGAGAAGCAACCAGCTGTTGGCCTTCTAATGTTTAAAACCTCCTCCCCTCCATCCATCCATCCATCCCTACTCCCCTCCATCTATCCCATTCTTTCTCATCTCCACCCCTCAAAGGAAGAAGACGCGGGCAATAAAAAGCGCTCAAATGGTGAAACATCTGCTGGGAGCATTTCAGTACAGCCAAGAGCGTCTTAACTCCTCCTGAGCAACAATATGAGGCCATTATCTGGGCAGAGGCGACAGGACTTAGAAAGAGATAAGAGGAGGCTGGATGGAGGACTTGGGAGCTGCAAATGCACAATCAGGAGGTCCTCACGAAGACGGGGGCATGAAGGGAGCGACAGGAGGGAGAGAAGGAGGGGGGAGGAGGGTCTAAGAGGCCAGGGGAAAGTGGTTTGGTAAACAATGGCTTTGCATTAGCATGATAATCTGAAACATGTCTTTATTTAGATAAACATGTAGGTTATACAGGGGGGGTGGGGAGTGTGTGCAATGCAAGCGTCTATGGGTTTGTGTGTACAGGAGTGTGTGCATCTCTATGTATCCGTATGTATATGTTGCAAACACAAGAAAATGTATCTACAAAGGGGCTTTTGTCCACAGATGTATGGACGATAGGTCACGACATAGCAAGTCTCAGTGATAAGCAGCTTATGCCTGCTGCAGCCTTACCACCAAACACAATGGTTTACCATTCAACATTTATGAAACTGATTGACTCGAAATGTACCCTGTTTTGTTAAAAAAAAAAAAGAACAGAATAAGAGCGAGACTGTGTGACTTTTGGAGGAGGAAATAACACAATACTACTCTAACAAATAAAAAGTTGAATTGGTAAGCTCCCCACATTTTAGTTTGTCAAAGATAAATTGATAACACGCTTAATGTCGCCCAAATTAAATAGGGACCATAAAGTGGGAGTCTGTGAATCTGCAGAGAGACCATGCCCTTTGGCTAACCCTCCCTTCGGTGCTCCCTCAGAAGCTCTGTTCCCTAAATTCATGGACACGTATTGCCAAGGCAACGACACTAACAACTAGGTTATCTAGACGTTCCAGCCTTAGTTGATGAAACATCATAATATAAAACGTCATCAAACGAACGACATGCAAGGCACTATCTCATTTTCTCCATTTCCTCTCCTAAAGGAAATGCGGTGTTGCCCCATGTTGCTGATTGGCTGGAAGAGTGTCGTGTGGTTTGGTTAGATCCTCACTGATTGCTTTTTAATTGTGTAAAAATACCATTTCTTTCACTATCGCACACAAAGAACAGACGTGTGGAAATATTCGCTGAATTTGACAAAAAGTGTCTTGCATTAAAATCCACTTTCAAGAGAGTAATGAAAAAGTAATCTTCAATTATTCTGTCGATACAACTTGTTGCCACAGTTTCCACTGTTCAGCAGCCATCCCCCTTCATAAAATGTACCTTGTGGAGTATTCTTCGAAAACATGTTAAATGCATTTCCTACCATAATCCTTGAATCCTGCATCGTTCTCATGTTTCAATTTGCTAGGAATGTTTTTCATACCTGCTTTTACTGGCTCGTTGCTACATTTCTTGGTGCATTACATCCACCTGTAGATCATTGGAAAAGTGTGAAACGATTGTTAGGAGTGTGTTACTAAAGGGGACAATGTAAATCATTTACATTTAACACTGAATATGATTGGAATTAGTTACTTCGTCGCTTTCTCTGTTCATTCATTCATGTAATTCATGTAAATATCTGGGAAGAATATGTTCATTTACATCCAAAAGACCAAAAAAAGGAAAAGCAACGACGCAATGAAACTGGTATCACTGTTAATCATGAGGCTTCAAGATTACACACGCATGCACTGCCGTTGCATGACCTCATCACATGCTCTTGTCATGTACTCTGAAAGTGAGAAGTAGCAGCAGCTGGGTCCACCACTGCGTCTGGACTGGCAAGACGGACCTGGAAGTGTGAGTGTCGCTGCTTTTTCTTTGCCATCTACTTACATGCCTACATGGTGTGTGAGTGTGCGTATGTGCATATGGATTCTAATTTGATGCACTTCTGTCATACGTGGATGTGTGAGTGGTGTGAAAAATGCATGTGTGAGTGTCCGTCTAGGCGCCACTGGCCCTGATAAAAGCCCTTTGACACTCAGCTGTTTAACAGCTCAAACTGTCTTTGCTCAGTGGATTAATCACACACACACACACACACACACACACACAGCTTCAATGACCTCTACGACACCTCCAGTACAACCCCTCCCCAATTTAACAGGGAATAACTCGTGAGTATGTGCGTGCACATGTGTTTATGTGTGCGCGTGTGCAAAGTAAAGCATTTACACACACATGCAACGGCCTGCTGAGGGCGTCCTTCTCCGTACGGCCCTTCTCCTCTGCATTTTAACACTGTGGTGACAGGTGCTGCTCCAAGAGACAATAGAGCTCCTCCAGAGCTGGCAGCCAGCACACCAGAGAGAGACACAAACACAAGAGGCATTCGTAATTGTGTGCGCGAGAGGAGCAGAAGAGAGACTTTCCAAACCTATTCTTTCTCCCCAGTTTTGCCTAAATTCAAATGGTGAGAATAAGAGGCTTGAAAAAAGTGAGAAAGGAGTTCAAGATAGCCTACTGCAGAGATGAGAAATGGAGTAAGTGAACTTTGAGTGCCACAGAGAAAAGGAGAGGTAAATAAAAAAAGGAGCATGAAAGATGGAGAGCTACACCCTGCTCACCGTTCTCTCTGCTCAAAAGGGGACTAAAAAGCCTGTTGAAAGTTTTCAGCAAGTCTTTGATTCGACCAGTTTGCAATGTGACTCCTCAGGAGGACAAAAAAAAAACTGAGATGTCAGAGCACTTCTTTTCTTTTTTTTTTTTTGCACCAGCCACACAATACAAACCCCTGCTGCCAAATTGGATTCCATTCAACATGTTTGGTTTTTGGCAGCGTATTTTTAGTAAAGTTGTAATGTATGTTTCCTGGGTGAGAGCATATACAAATAAAAAGTTCCCTTTGACCTGTCCTCTACTTCAGAATAAAGTTCAGAGACATAAATGCCTAGCTCGAAATTCTTAGAAAGCATTGCCCATGTGTTGGTGCGCCCAGTGTGTGTATTGAAGTGTGTATCAGGTTTTGATTTACGCAGTTATTTTGACAGAGAATAAGTGTTTTTAATTTCAGTATCACAATTCCTGCTATGGTTGAGCTAATTTTGACTTCTTATATCATCTGCGTCCTTCATTAGCAGGTCAGTTTTAATTCTGTTCGAAGCCAAAATCACTTGTAAAGGATAAAGATTTGCGACGAGATGATTCTAAACTAGCAACAACTCACAAATGTCCAGTCTGCAACCGTCTGAAAGGTTTGGTCTCTGTAAAATCGTTGGTCTAAACTGGACTAAAAAACGCTGCCTAAAACACATAGGGATACTGTGTATTAATTGCCTCAGCAATTTTTGGGAGCTTTTCATTCAAATTGGAGGTGTGTCCAAAATATTTTGTAATTTGCTGTAACGTTCTCAATCTCATGGTGCAACACCATGAACATGATGTACAAACTGGTTTGTTTTGGGAGTTAACTGTCAGGGGGTGGAGCTATAGTGCAAAGGGGAAAAAAAACAACTGGATGGGCGTGGTTAAAAGTTAGCATAGCTGGCTTGAAGAAGCACTGTGTACGATTTAGTGGCATCATGTGGTAAAGTTGCAGATTGCTCCCTTGGCTACTGCAGAAACAGTGCAGGATTTGTGAAAGGGGACACTTCTCCCTACGAAGATATACAGGATTCATTCTAACGTATTGAAAACACAATGCTTCTTAACTGAAGGTAATTACACTAATAAAAACACAATTATGAATAACATATTCCAATTCTGCCAACAGACTCCTCCCAAATCCTGCACACTGGACCTTTAAATTCTGAAGGTCAACTAAATGTGGCATCTACTAATATGTCTATTCTTCTCTTTAAGGACTACATCCTTCAAGAAATATTACCTTAATTGTGGTAATTCTGTACTAATTATGGGGAACATTGGGGAATATTGTTGAATATTGTTATTGAAACTTCTCAGACCGGTAAAATAAATTGATACGCAACAAAACAAGTAAGTGCTTCCGCATCAAATATTATATTTGGTGCTCATAAAAATCGAAGTAGTTGAAACTGTTAATGTTGCATACACATTTCCCTCTGAGGGATTAATAAAGTATCTATCTATCTATCTATCTATCTATCTATCTATCTATCTATCTATCTATCGATCTATCTATCTATCGATCTATCTAGCTATCTAGCTATCTAGCTATCTAGCTATCTTAAATTTCTTTTTTTTATACTTTCTTAAAATCTAGTAGTGTCTGGCAAAATTGTGTATTTTAAGTTTTGGCTCATCTTGTGATCCTGGATGAACCCTGTATGTGTGTGCGGTCGGGAAGAGAGACCAAAGTGTGTGTACTTGGCATGTCACTGGGGCCAGGTGCAAGGCTGGGTTGTAATCACGAGTATGGGTCCTGCTCAGGATAAACAGGGTCTCTTTCTCATCTCTCCAGGGGCCACCGTTTCCTGGTAGTCTTTGTAATGGGAGGAACACGACATCACAACAACAGAAAGGATCAAAGGGTGGTCACTCGCTGAGTCAGGATTAAGAAAACCTGCTCGAAAACATGCGTGATTTAAGGAAGTCATTCAGTAGCACGAGTTCTGTCAGAGGGTAGTAAATCATCTAAAGCAGCAGTCATGATTGTCTTATGAGGTCGCTTACTATTTGTAACACCTTATGTGTTGGCTATGTAACATTTAATAACTTCTTTATTGTGTTTAGATCTGCAATGCAGACTTTTTATTCCCACAATAGATGTATGTGTTTTGAGGTTTCTTTCTTATCGCACTGAAAAACATTTGGATATTATCTGATTCAGTACATCTGACCTTACTTTCAATCATTCATCTAACACCAAAGACTTTTTTTCCTCTTCAAAAATCCCCCTTCAGCCGGTGATAACCTGCCGTCCATCCCCACCCCCCCGTCCCTCTGCCTTGCGGGGCAGGAAGTGGAGCAACTCAGACGTACTGTACGGTCCCTCGCGTCTGGGCCGGAACCAGGATGTGTTGCTAGGCGCCGGGATGATTGTGTCAGCACTTGCTGGCCGCTTCGTTTCCTTACAGGTGATCTCCTGAATGGACAATGACAGATATACGTTTCCTGCTATTTTTCACTTCTGCAGGAGGGGATCAGAAAAACACAGGACTCTGTGACCACGGGGCCACCTCCGCAAAGCAAGAAAGCAGCCTCCTAAAGTTAGCAGAACTTCACACCGGGGGAGACAAAGACACAATCAGCCGGTGGGCCACAAGACCTCACAGTGATCCCGCGACCTCAGACTGGAGGTGGGTGTGAGGTTTGGTCAGCGGTGGCTTCAAATCCGGGAGATGGAGGGTTGATGATAAGGAAATATTGAGGAAGCCACTCTTGATTTCTGACGCGTTTGATGAACTCTGATGGGTAGAAGGTCGAGGAGGATGAAAGGGTTATGGTCTGGCAGGGGAGGATGGGGGGATGGGCGGCGGAGGGTGGGGTGGTGTGGGGGGGGGGTGACGGCGTGTGGCAGGATATCTGAGGTCATTCATTTGATTTATGATTTTTAAACTTTTTAGAACGGCAGAGACTGCAGAGTATGAACCCAGCAGGGAAAGGGGGAGCAGGGGGGTGGGGCGAGGGATGCTGTGTGGAGTTGAAGTGGAGGGACGGTCACGCTCTTTTGATTTATGACTGGGGTGATTAATGCCCGAGGATATTACCCCTCGGAAAAAGTGCTGGCCCCTTGACTGAAGTTGTGTTTTGCTACATGTCTGACAGACGAGTGATTTGGCCTCCTTTTGTTTTGTGACGACAGTCTGAAGAGGGGTCATCTCTTGTTCACAAGCTGGGAAATGCGTTTTTGATTTGTAATGAGTATAAATCAGGATCAGTAAAATAGTTAGATTGATCTTAATGAACTTTAATGTGGTGTATATAAGACAAAGATCTGGTATGATGTGACTGTCATCAGGGGCAAACATTTTCTTTTGGTGAAATCATTGTTAAAATTGCAGTAAAAAAATAAACCACACATAACACACTTTAACCTGTATGAAATTGCTTCCCAGTGATACGGCACACAACTGAGTCAAAAACTTTTTTCTATATATAAACAGCTTCCCCTCATTCAAGCTGCAGCTCTCTGGGTCAGACAGTCAGTCTGGAGTCTCTAAATACAAACAATGCAACCGATCTTAGGATTTCTTGTCTGATTATAATTACTATGATACTTATCACTCTCAACTTAGGTACAACTGTGCTTTTTTAAGTTCTTTGGAATACTTTTTTTTTAACCTTCTGTGACACCCGTACGAGCGTTTACTTTTTCAGGACAGATGTAAATCATGTACAGGCCTTAATGTACTTGTAGTACTTGTCGTGTTATTGCATGCTTACAGAGCAGCACTCACACACACACACACACACACACACACACACACACACACACACACACACACACACACACACACACACGCACACACACACACACACACACACACACACACGCAGAGACACATTAGGAGGTGACAGGAAACCCTTAGGTCAACTGTGGTCTGGGACCTCTGCTCAGCCATCTTGTTTTCAGAGAACATAAATCACATTAAACCCACCGGTTCCTCTCCTTCAAAGGCTTTTGTTTTACAGCCTGGGCACAGAGGTTATCAGCGGGGCAGCAGCAATAGTGTGTATAATAGACCTACTCACTGCCTGATAAGATACACCAAGAGTCCGCCTCACTTTCAGGCTGTCAATAAAACAAGGGAATCCGGGTGTTTTTGCAAGCTTTGAATTATATCACATCAATGTTACGGCGGCACCATTTTTCGATACGGACTTGTCTGCCAATGTAAACCGTGGAAGAATTGTCTGGGTTCCTGTCTGTGGGTTTCTACGAATGACCCTGTCTGGGTGATTAAATGGTACTGTGCTGCAGGTTTCAGCACCATCATCCCCGGCTGGATCAGAAGGTTATACGTGCAGCCTGTACAGTAGATATTGATGTCGTCAATAAAAGTGTCTTGGAGTTATGTCGGCCGACCAGACGCTCCAAGGTTAAGCGGTGTTAAGCACACCTTCTCCTCCTCGTTAGACACTGTTTGTCTCAGTGTCAATCACACCATATGTCAGCCTCTTTTATGTTTGCTTGTTCACTCGCAATGACAACTTTTCTTGCTCCCGCCGATGCCCCCCCCCGCCCCGTTCAACACACACATCTAATCGTAGGTCACCCTCACGGTTCTGCATGTGCTGAACCAAGGAGCGCTGGTGGGGAGGAGGGGCTGGGTTGGGGGGCATCAGCTATCGCTAATCACTAACACTATGGCTAACGGTAGCCCTGTGGAAGCAGTAGCCTAGCAGCCGTGTGATCTCCAGCTAACCTTGCCCACGGGCCTCTTTTGTCTGCACGCCGCACACGGCTGGCTCCATCCTCTCTCTGTTATTGAGCGGGTTTAGGGGTGGGGTGGGGTGGGGGGGGGCTAAATCAATGGCAAATCGCTGGCACTGTTCTCAGGACAGTGACCGAAGCCCAGCCTGTTGGCCCCCTTTGCCTCCCTTCCACCAAACTCCCCCCTTTCTCCTGCCTCCCTCAACCGGTCCTCCACCCCTCAGTCACCACCCCCCCAACCCCTCCTGTCTGATTGACACTTGAAAGGTGGCCGAGGACGGGGCCGGAGGCGATGTTCCACGCTCTGGAACCCTCCGTGCAGGGGAACAGCTGGTGACATCTGCAGAGAGGCCCACAAAAGGCAGTTGAAAGCGTGCAATCGCGCCCCCTCCTTCTCTTCTTCCCTTGTCTCGCTTACTCTCTCCTTCTCTGTCTCACCCTCTGTCTCTCTAACCCTGCTCACCCTCCTCGTTCTTTCTCTTTCATTCTCTCTGCTCCTGTCTCCCCCTCTCTCCCTGCCTCAGATGTCCCCTCTATCTCCTAAGAGCTCGCCCTTTTTTCTAAAGCAGTGATACAGGCACCCTAGCGCCTTTGAATCGCATGCTTTAAACTTGAAGAGCTTACGCTTGAGCATGTGTGTCTGAGCAAAAAAAAAAAAAAAAAGAGGGGGGGGGGGGGGGGGTGACAGAGAGAAAAAGGGAAAAAAGGGTGACGGAGAGTGAACGCCTGAATGTTGTACAACAGCAAAGCAGAAACACTTTTTGCTCTTTAAAACAAACTCCCTCTGGTCATTTTATTTATTTATCTGTCTGCTTCTTCAGTGAGATTTCACCCAGAGTCTCTGTGTTTGATCTTCTTACATGGAAAACTATCGGCTGTATTGATATCCACGTGCACACACCCAGTTAAAAGCTGCCTTTTAAGAGGTCCCATTGTCCCTGTTCAATGGCATTACCCCGGCTCAGCTCACAGTGAGTGCTTGGGAAGCGGAAGGGGGTATCGACTCCCGTTAAAAGAATCCAAACGCGTTCACTGACGAGACACACATCGCCCACAGGAATGTCAAACTTCCGACCCGTTCCCTCTCTCCCCCCGCTCCCTCCCTGTCCATCTTTCTCTCTCATCACTCCATTTCTCTGTCCTCGAGTCAAAGGCTAACTCTGTGTTATCTGTCCTCCGCTGAGTGTTTTTCAGATTGTCACGTTAAATAGAAGTAATCATTTTTAAAATTCATGCATTCACTTTTTGTCAGACCTAATTCCTGCACAGCACTTGTCATATGCAGTGAAACAACTTGTTATATCTGTACATCTGCACATTATTAGCAAAACAATTTCCCCCAAAAGCTTTCTGCCTCTTCCATTTGGCCATATCCCTCACTTCCAGCCTCCTCCTCCGCCTCCCATCTCTGTTACCTTCTCCCCTCCTCTAAGAATGTAACGGAGAGGTCAAAAGGTCGGCGTGCTCCAGGTGCCCTCCTGGCATCAATATTTCAGAGCTGTGTGAATCCCTCCTTTCAGGGAGCCGGTCCCGCTGACTGAAGGTATCTTCAGGACCCAGGGGCTGGCTGACGGACGAGCACAAAGCACCCGTCAAGCTCCAAGCAGCGGCCGCAGCGCGCACTGTCCGTGTTGTGTGTGTATTTGTGCGTGTGTGTGTGTGTGTGTGTGTGTGTGTGTGTGTGTGTGTGTGTGTGTGTGTGTGTGTGTGTGTGTGTGTGTGTACGCAGAAGGCTTGGGCAGCTCCCCTGCGGTCTCCTTTGTTGGGCTAACCTGTTGTTTGAATGGAGTGGAACCTATGAGTGACAGAGGAAAGTGTAGCTGGCGGTAAAGTGAGATATTGACCTCTCAATCGCCATTGAGGGCAAGCGGGGGGAGTTAAGCGGTCAAAGCTTGTGTGTGAATTGTGCAGCAAGTGAAAGGTGTGTAGAAATAAGATTGTAGGTCAAGGAAGGACACTGGAAGGTGTAGATCTGCTCAAATAGTTGCTCATGGTAAAACTAGTATCTGAGTAAACCGCTACTGGCCGGTGAAGTGGCAGCACACCCGGCTAGCTGGCCTGCTAACCGGGTGCACAGTAACATGAAACAAGATTCCCCCCAATGATAATATTCAGTTTCAGCTCTGCCAGCGCGTCCTGTCTGCCCCTGTCCAGAGCCCCTCCAAGACAAAGGGGGAAGGAGCCTGGCGGGGGAACAGTAGCTTCTTGTTATTATGACATGTGGTAACATGAACTCCTTGGAAGACTTCTCCTGTCATCCCGACCTGAGGTCCTCTTTATTCCACAGGCAGGGGACGTGGAGGTCACAACCTCCCGGACAGATTATGTTGGGACATGCCGCGCTGTGTTGAAACTGACTTGAATACGTTTATTGGCTAAGCCGGCAACGGCCCTTTGTGAGAACTCCCTTGGGAGGCTGAATACAGATTAGTCTATGGATTGACTATTCATATCAGATTGTACTTAGCCTGAGTTCAATCTGACATCAGCCCACTCAATGTCTTTTCTATAGTTTGCATAAAAATCAGAGGGTGACATGATGATGCCAAATGTCACTTTTTCCGTTATTTCAGAGTAAATTTAAAGTGGTACTCCTGAAGGTTCCTGTATTGCATTTTTAATTGAGATTTATGTGAATGAGACTTGATTCAACAAGTTTATCAGTAACATGCAGTGTCAAGCACATGATTACCACCCTTTAAAGTGAAACAATGAAAAAAAATGAGTAACTTTATCTTGCAGATGACCAGGCTGGGTGTCAGCACCTGTTGGTAAAGACTTTTCCTACAAGACTATATAATGTAACTTTCGGTAGCTAAAAATAATTAAAGAGCTCGTTTGGGTTAAAACTTATAGTTACAGCTTCACCGTCCCAGCAGACAAAGCAGCTGCAGCTCTGCTCGCAACAAGACGATGAATACTGTCGGGGATCGGCCTTTTAACATGAATAAGCACGAAATGCACAACTTGTCACATCATCTCTAATTCCCGTAGTATCTGCAAAAGTATTGCGTTACCACGCAAAAGTATTGCAAGGGAACGCAAAAGTAATCTTTAGATAAGATGACTAGAATTGATTTGTGTGTATGACTTGGTGATAAAAAAAAAAAAAAAAGTAAGCATGTTTTTATGAGATAATGAGTCCTGATAGCTTACTTCTTAAAATCGGTCATAAAACATGTAACAACACAGATTATGCCACAACACTTTTTTTCCCCTCCGACTGTTCAGTCTGCCAGACAAAAAGTGTCGGTGACACTTGGCCTCTGACAGAAGCATGCTATTTTTAAAGTCCTGTTTGTTGCACTATTAATATTCTCGCTCTGTAGTCCGTGGCAGGGTTCAAAGGCGCACGCCACGGTGTAGGAGATGACAAGTCTGCTGTGGCACTGAGCGAGCCAAAAAAGTGACAGCGACGTGGCCGCTCTCTCTTGTTAACGAAATAAATAAATGTGCTCTGAAAAGCCAATAAGCGGCAGCGGGAAGCGGAGCCAAGGATCGCTGCGTCAAAAACAACTGCTCCAGCCATTAATCTCTCTAACTCTCTTAGCCCCCCTTCTCACTTTCTCTCTCTCTTTCCTCTGAGAGAATTACAGCCATAGATGTATAATTCACGGTGGTTTGGCTTTAGAAGGCAGCGGTTCTGTTGGAAAACACGGTGACAGCCAAGTTAGCGCACCCTCTCATTCAACTCAGCCACCTGTTCACTGGGGAGGGGGCAGAGAGGGACGCTTGATTTATATTTCATCTTTCCTCCCAGTCTAATGACTTTGTTGCGCACTCGGGGGCTGAAAATTGTCTCATGTATTAAAGATGACAACTTAAAGGAATCCAAAAAGCTCTGACATGATTGAGCACTTAGGCAGACACTTTTGGTTGTAGTTTAGATTGCTTATGTCAAGTTTAACTTGTCAGCTTTCTATTCCCAAGACCAGCTCATCATTTCAAGTCCAATCACTGTCATCAAGTTTAAAAGAGGTATGGCGTACCTTTGTGCATTTATGTGCACTAAACTCTCTCAAAGTGTCTCTCCTAATAGTGCTTATTTAAACATTATTTTCTCCTCAATCAAGAAAGCTTTAATCCAGTTTGTGAATGCATATAACGTGTACTCCATGTCTGTGCAGCTGAACACATGCACGCCCATGTCAGCGCCATTTATTAGCGTGGCTTCATTTTTGGAGGTGAGGAGGAATAACAAGTTAGAGCTTTGGCAGCCGCTTGCTCTCGCCCATCTGCGCAGCCCCTGCATCAGTCTCAGGGTTTCCTCGCCTATGATGAGGGCTGTCAGGGGCTTTTTAACCTCCTAACTGCTGCTCCCCACCGGCCCTAATCACACATTAATGACATCAGGAGGACCCCAGGGCTGGCCACGTTGCTGCCTGCGCAGACAGAGTACTGATGAAGAGGGCAATTACCGACCAGCAAATAGCATAACCTCCACTGATCTGCACAGGGGTTATGGGCTATTAGCGCACAGGTTACGCTCACAAGATACAGCAGAGGCTTAAGGAAGGATCTGGTGCTGAGAGTAATTGGGGAGGTGAATGCATGTCTGTGTGCACATGTGTTTTGGAGAGAAGGGTGTGTTGAGGAGGAGGTTTTTAGCCATTGTGTCCTTCTATTTTTCTTTCCCTGTATAGGTGGCCTATTTGCCAAACAAATTATTATTCACAAGCAGTCTATCTGTGAAGCACCTCTGAGTGGGAAAACTATGAACACTATCAAGTGTTTGATTTCTCCCAGACACATGCACACATTTACCCCTTCGCACGCACGCACACACACACACACACACACACACACACATGCACACACACACATGTGCACACACACACATGTGCACACACACACACACACACACACACACTCACACTGCGCTCTCAGTCCTGTCCGTTTCCTCGCTCGGAGATGAGTGAGAGTGTTTGTATGAAATATTAACAGGCCATTTGCTCCTCTGCTCCTCTGTTTGAGAGCTGGATGTTGGCCCCGTGTCTCTGGTTCCTCTTTGAGGCCATCTGCTGGGTACGGGCACCAGGGAGGCTTCCAGGAGGAGGCCCTGTCACCCAGGCAGGCCAGCCCAGAAAGCCGCACCGCCCTAGGGATCGATACACCCGACCTGCTGGGTGACAGACCATCAAAGCTCTCCAACCTGCCAGATCACTGTACATGCCACAAGGGCCACTGATATGTAAACGCTGCTGCTTACCATCGGGCCGCTTGGGGAGACGCCACAGTCTTTGTGTCACTTCTGAGGGGCTGTTTTCAGTGCAGTTTATGTGCTATTTATGTTAGCCTTTGTAGAGCGGCAGTTTGGTCACAGAGACCTTGACAAAATGCCCAGGATCCCTTTGGAGAGGTTTTCTTTTCCTTTAAAGGCTGCTTCCCTTGTTTGAAAAAAAACCTCTGAGAGGATCTTTTTCATTTGCCCAATTAATATTCCCAAAAAATGAGTTTCAAATTAAGAGCTCATTTAAGAGTTACAGCAAGATTGAAGATGTCCGTGACCAATTAGCCATCCACAGAATAAAGACCCGTAACACCAGCCGCTTCTCTCCAACAACCAGCATTAAATTAACAACTAATCACAAAGGCATGTCAGTGATCAGCCGCTATTCTTTCCTCATATGCATTAATTGTAGCATTTCCTAGAGATACTGTCTTTTCATGACATCAATCAAATATGCTTTGGAGCAAGTATACACAATTTGTGTGTGTGCGTGTGTGCGTGCGTGTGTGTGTGTGTGTGTGTGTGTGTGTGTGTGTGTGTGTGTGTGTGTGTGTGTGTGTGCGTGCATGCGCGTGTATGCATGTGTGTTTGCTGACATTTGATGTCCTTGTTTTGGATAATGGATTTGTCAGTGGCAGGGAGAGAGGCTGGGCCCGAGTCGGTCTTATGAGGCCCCTGGGTTAAGGAGGCTGCATTAGCCCACTGCTAACTGATTACTGATCAGACAGCTGGTACATGCACACACACACACACACACACACACACACACACACACACACACACACACACACACAGACATGCCGGCATGCATACATATGTGCAAACAGATACATACATGCACATTCACATGCACTTAAAACTGCTCTATTACCGTAATTAAATGCCCCTGAAATTAAAAAGCACTAATATAAATGGTGGGAAATAAACAATGAAAAGTAATTTTACGAGGCTTTAAGAAGCGCCGGTGTTATTTCTTTACATATCAATGCAAATAAAATAAATTTTCTGCTGTTACTGGAAATGATTTACTTATCTTAATAGGCATTATGTGCAGCACGTGACCTAAATAAGACCTATATGAAATCCCTTTGGGAGAATATGAAATAGAGCAAAGATTAGATTTTTAATATAAAGAGGTGGATTAGCATTATCATGGGGTATCGTTGTTATATTCATCTGCATTCCAGACCAACACTGGCCTTCTCTCAGGCAGAAGACTCTCTCACACACTCACACATGCACCACCAGGACTTGTTTTCGCACATACATCTACACTCACACAAATCTACACACACACTACATCTTGGCCCTTCTCTGGTTGGCCAGGACACCGGTGCCATGAGTGCCCATGTGTGACGCTGGCAGCACCTGGGGCCTCCCAATAAAAATACAGCCATCATAAGAGGTCTTATTCACAGACCAGCACACCGTTACCTCTCAAACACAGAAGCGCCCAGTGTCATCAACTGTCTCCCATGTCTGAATTCAAACAGCATTTTGCTGAGAGTAAAACCACTTTTGAGGACTTTTATGTCAAGAAATAAAGAACCTGAACCTGACTAATATTTCCAGTAAGTCCAAACTCACACAGTCAGTGTTTTGGCTTTGGTCCCCAGCATTTAGAAAATTCTTTATCCATGAAGACGCCATCCTTTTACTGTGAACTACATTAAAGAGGCTGCAAAGCACTGAAGCCACAAATGGCTCATGGAAGTGTGACACAGCGTTGGAAGAATAGATGTGATCGAGTGTTAATGGATCATTTTAGTGTCGGATTACACCCCATGGGAGCAGCTTTACTACAGTATATAGTGTGTCCTAGCAATAAGGCTCAAAGGCACTCGCTCACAAACAGTTATATTTTGTTGCTGAAAAATTGGAATATCATTTATAAAAATTTGGATTGGATTTAATTTCAAGAGATTTGGATTTGTGTGTGTGTGTGTGTGTGTGTGTGTGTGTGTGTGTGTGTGTGTGTGTGTGTGTGTGTGTGTGTGTGTGTGTGTGTGTGTGTGTGTGTGTGTGTACAAGCAAGTGAGTGAGGGAGATAGAGAGACCGTATGTAATGGTTAAATAAGGCAGATTGAGGTGTTAACATCATTATTGCACATTTCCTCCCATGAAATAAAGCATTGTTTCCTCTGTTGCCATCACGATGGGAATGCCATAATCCCAGATTAAAAAGGATGGGTTAGCAGACACACGGCAACACACAATGGGCCTTTTGTGTTTGCATGTGTGTGTGCGTATCTGTGTGTGTAAAGCGTTTTTTGTTTACTGTACAGCTTAAACACCTGCGAGAGGGAGAGAAATGTTCTCATGCGTGCACTTTTGCAATGTGCAGCCCTCTATTCAGCAGCAACGGCAACCGCAGATGTGGACACATGGTCACACAACAGCAACACAAAGTGTCATGTGGCATTTTAATGAAACAATTTGTGACAGTAAAGAGCTGAAAGTTTTCAGTTTTCCTGTCAATGTGTAATTAACAAGAACACGTGTCATGCAGAGCCCTCACACATACTGAAAAATATCCAAAAACTGAGCAGATTCAGTGTTATTCACTATTATCTGTTTGCTTCTTGTGATAGAAATCGTACTCATAGATCCATATGGGGTCTCCCAGGCCGTGTGCAGGGGCTAAGGCCCCCTCTCGAACTCTTATAGTTCTTGGTCAGTCATGCAAGAGAATCTGTGGGTCACACAGCGGGCTGGAAAAAAGCAGCTCACAAGTTGCTCACAGTGACAGATGTCCTCTGGAAGATTTCTCCATCTTTTTTCTCCACCCTCCCGCCCTCTCCACCTCTGTCACCCATCCCTCCCACCGGGGGGAGAGAGTGGCGAGAGGTGATCCAGGCCTGCTTAACCTACTTCCCAAGACCTGGCTCCTACAACGGGTGTGAGTGTATCTGTGTTTGTGCATTAGGATAAACCCTCAATAGTTGTCTGAAAGCGTGTGTTCGTCTTACTTTGACATCATGAGATCTTTCACTGTAACAGTCTTCTCAGTATGAAGTTACATATTGTGAGGGATGGCAATAATGTGCAGCTTTATTCTCACTGATGTCATGTTTGTGAACGGTATTTATTATCTGTGTTTCTGAAAACAGAAATAATCTTTTCACATATTTCTCTTCAACCGTTTTTTTTTTTTTTTTAAAGTAAACACAGTAAAAGAAAATAGGCTGAATAATGATTTTCAGGAGGGCCTCTCAGCCTGGGGTTTAAAACTCTACAGTGAATTGATTAGATGAGATTTATTGACATGGTTGTCAGATGATTTTTTTTTTCAGCTGAAATAATTAGTAGTTGATTTAATACATTATCTCACAAGGTATTTTTCAAAAATCAATGAATTTATCAATCAGAAATGTCAATAACATCCCGTTTCAGCTCCTTAGTTGTGAGCATGAGGATTTTTCTTGTCTTCACCAAAATCAAGTTGGGGATTAGAAAATAGTTATATTTTACTTTTTTTTTTTTTTTACAATATATAGACCAAGTAATGCATCAATTTATGTAGAAACATATCAGCACATCAGTCACCAAGATAACCAATAACCACTAATATAATTGTAAGTTGCAGCCTTAATGATGTTAATCAATTTTTATTACTAGCATGAAAACTAATTACTCTCTGTATTTGTCCGCTTTTTGAAGGACTGACTCTGAGTTAATTTTGGGGTTTGGGCCTCTAGCTGTATAAATCTAATTTAAAACCCTGAATCTTATTATGTGTTAGAGATAACATTCATTGCCTGAAAATACCTAAAGGCCAAATAAAAAAGACAGATAGTTACCGGCAAATATTAATACTGCTTTTCACTTTATATATGACTTTATATAATTTATAGAAGTATTTACTGACAATTTAAGTTGAAATAAGTGTTTAGTAAATTGAATTTAGATATGCGGGTTTACCCTGCAGTGATCTACTGCACATATAATACAAATCTAAAAAAGAACAAAAAAGAATCATTAGGGAATAATCAATGGAAGGGAATTGTAAGCAGAAAAACAAGTTTCACTGTGTTAAATAAATGCTTTACTTATGCTACTGTATTTAGAACCTTTCTATGTTTTCAGAAACTCAATGTATGAAGCTAAAGTCGCTTTTTCTCCTCTCACACATCGTCCCGCTCGAAAAGGTTGGATGGCAAAGATCAATCAGTCAGATGAAGGGAGGGAGTCTTCAGATAAAGAGAAATTAAACAGTGGGAGGGAGCAGCGAAGGGATGAGGGAGTCTCCTAAATAAAGAGAAATTAAACAGATGAAGGGGATGGTGTCTTTAAATACCGCTCAGCCACTGTACGGCTTCCCTCATCCTTTAATGTAATGAGAAGAGGTGGAATAAAAGGCTTGGACTGGGATGAAAAGGTGATGGCGTTTTTTATTCTTCTTTTTTTCCCCCGAGCGGTGAAAGCCTTATCCTAATGTAGATTAGATGTTAAATCTGACACACAGAAGGGTGAAGCTTTGGTTAGAGTCTGTTCACCTCATTTCACTTGGCCTGGCCAAGGTTGACGGCAGCTTGTATGATGTCCTGAAGAAGAGAAAAAGTGTCAGAAAAGTGACTATACATTCAAATAAAACTCTGGACTCTGGTCAACCAAAAACAGTGCCATAGTGTCGTTTTCTGAGGCTGGGCACGAAGAATACATGGCAAACTGGCACACAACACACACACACACACACACAAAATACACAATCCTTGCCACACATCTTTTCCAGTGTATCACAATGTCTGTCCGACTCCCCTGCACTGAATTTGAGGATAAACACCATTTGTTGGTCAAGCAGGTCATTAGTGAGTGACAGAGAAGAAAAAAAAAATCTGAAATCTGTGTGTGTGTGCACGTGCACCCTCATGTGTGTGTGTGTGTGTGTGCGTGCGTGCGTATGTGTGTGTGTGTGTGTGTGTGTGTGTGTGTGTGTGTGTGTGTGTGTGTGTGTGTGTGTGTGTGTGTGCGTGCGTGTGTGTGTGTGTGTGTGTGTGTGTGTGCATTTTCTCTGTAATAATAATCCCTATGAAATCCAGATTTCTCAATCCAGTAGCTCAAGCTGACACTTTAAATAAAATCATTCTAATCCCACATGGTAAGAGAAATGAAAATGAGGAGATTAACATGGGAGAGGCGGGGGGAAGGGGGAGGGGTCACCCTCCTCCTCCTCGTCCTCCTCGTCCTCTGTTCTCACACTCACCCCTCTCTGTCTCTCTTATCCTCCCTCTCATCCTTGAACCCTTTTGCCTTCTCCAATGATGGTGTCCACTTTGTCATGATGCTCTGGCTCAGAAAGATGTAAAGAGTGCTTATGGCAGGTTTGTAAAACTTCAGCTCTCAATTCAATTAATCTCTCTCTTTTTTTTTTTTCTTTTTTTTTGGGGGGGGGGGGGGTTACTCTAGACCGTTTCCTCTGGAATATATATATATATATATCTGTGTGTGTGTGTGTGTGTGTGTGTGTGTGTGTGTGTGTGTGTGTGTGTGTGTGTGTGTGTGTGTGTGTGTGTGTGTGTGTGTGTGTTCAGATGTCCGTGCACTGCCCCTGTCTACCAGGGGAATACAATAATTGGACACTGGCAAGACCACTGATCCGATCAAATGATGGGGAATGATCTCTGTCTCTCACTCAATCGGGTTTTGTTTACATGTGTTGGCTTACAAAGCAGTTTTTCGATTTTTGTAGTCATAAAGAAACGCATATTAATGCCTGAGTGAATACAGTGGACTACACAGAGTGGTGGCGAAATGTTCTCCTGCCAAGCACAGTATTTGTACACCCAAAGTCACAGACACAACAGAAATGGACATCAGAAACAGTTTTCTTTCGAACTGATGAAGATAGTTTACAAGAAAAACAAAGGGAAACAGAAAAACAAGATTAAAAAGTATACAATCAAATGTAGGAACAGTGACTGCAAAGAAGAGACAGACATGAGAGAATTTTTTTCACTTGTATCCAAAACCATCTACAAACATCTGTGTAATACCTCAGAAACCAAATGTGGTGATGCGTTTGATTTTATTTATTTATTTTTTTTTTTTAAATAAACAACAAATTCCTTCAGTATGCCAGAGCCTCAGAAAACCCAAACTTCAGGTCTTACCCCATAAACAGTACTAATAAGTCTTAATAGCTCCAGCCAACAAAGTACAGTGTACGACAATCAGGGCCCTATTTTTGTAAACTTTAACACGTCTCTGAAGTGCATCACTGTAAGATGGTCAACAATGTACCTTTGCCCCCCTGCGTAGCTTCAGGGATTCGTTTTACAACAACAACATGATGACCACTGAGGTCTGAACAACCCTCAAAATGGCTTACAGAAAGACAAAAAAGAAGTTGCTGAAAAAGGAAACCAAACAACGAGATGATGAGACAAGTGTAAAGACCCAGTCCGTGTCTGTGTGTGCTGACCAAAGTGCAGACTTTGAAAACAGACAGCAGATGCTATACTGTTTTATATATTGCGATACTGTTTACGTATGCATTGGTCTGCTGCATGGACCCAAGCCAGAGTTTGTTGCCTTCCTGTCCCAAGCACAGTGGGCGAACATTGCACAGGATTTCTGGAGAGGTTGGAACTTCCCACTGTGTTTGGGTGCCATCAGTGGAGAGCAGGTACAAATTAAAGTACCTCCAAAGTCCCACAGCGACTACTTCAGACCTACTACAACAGACCTGCTCCATTGTTGTCATCACTGCATGTGATGCACTACAGTAGTGGATATAGGAGGCCTATATAGAAAGAGATAGTAGCATATTCAAGAAGAGTGGTTTCCCCAGGAGTTTAATGCCACCTGTAGTCTTATAATGGTGAATTATAAAGGTGTGGAACAGTGAATCCTTTCACAATCTCTCCTCAACATAAACAATCATTTCATTTTCTTGTGGCATGTGCTGTTGCTAGCAGTGTGTTCAGTCCATGTGGTCAGAAATTTTGGGCTGCTCACGAACATCAGCAGAGGACTCTCACAGATAGATGACAAAATTTACACCACACGGATCCTTGCTGACACGTGGACACTGAAAGCCTAAATTGGCCCAAGTTACCTTCACCTTTTTTGCAAAAGGAAATAAGGATCATTGCCTTTTGACGTAGCATTTTTACAGTAGCAAGTTTTCCTGTATGAGAAAAATATGAATTACTTTCAGTGCACTCTCTTTTGGTTTTGCATTAAAAGTTGCCAGAGTTCATATCATAGGACTCGACTGTTTCCCTCAGCTATAGGGAGCACTTTAGTGTCTTTCAGCCATTGTTATTGTTTTGAGACAACAACTGCACTGTTATGTTCCACTCTCACTGCTTTCAGAGCCACTTTCAGAGACAGAGGTCAGCTGTATTCAGCAGGGAGTTCTCCTATACGCTGCCTATTTAGCACCTGTATGGCAGACAAAGTTAGCAGGAAGCTGGTGAACATAGCTGAACATTTCGCTGACAGATTTCCTCTCAAGAGCTGGTGGAGACTGGCTAACAAAACACTGATTATTGGACTTGGACGCAGACATGACGTCAAATGAATGATAACGAGTAAATTAAAACTGCAAGCAGTGATATGCGGGTCCTCACAGCTTCACGTCGGGGATCCAGCGGGTCGAGGCCGCCGGCTCCCCGACGTGCAGCATGCGAGGGTCGGCATATTCCCGCTTGCAGTTATATTTTTTTTCTCTATTTTGTTCCTTATTCTTCTTTTAAAAAAAAAAAGATTTTGTTTTTTGTTTTTTTTTGGCAGCTTTAACATCAAAACCTCATGAAAGTTGGTGCTTGACGCAAGTTTCATGAGGTTTGGAGCATCGTTTGACCTTAAACATCAACTTCCTGTTTCACTGCAAAACATCAAACTTAACCGCATCGCCCTGACTATACTCTATACCAGGGGTGTCAAACATACGGCCCGCGGGCCGGATCCAGCCCACCAGGGGATCCAGCTCGGCCCGCCGGATGATTTTGCTAAGTGTGAAAATTACAGAAAGACATAAATTGCATTTCTTTGAGAAAATGGGGGTTTATGAGTACAAACGTTTTTTTTGTTGTTGTTTTTTTTTTAATCGATCCAGTAATTGCTTCAAAAACAGCGTAAATGGGCTGATGTCTGAGTTTTTGGTCTTTATGTTTCTAGTTTATTGTAGAAAGACCTTAAAATAGGGTTTATCATCCAAAAACCTTCACCAATGATTTAAACAAAGATAAATATTGTCGTTATGTATGCGTTATTATGCTATGATTTTACTGGTCTGGCCCACTTGAGATCAAAGTGGGCAGTATGTGGCCCCTTAACTAAAATGAGTTTGACACCCCTGCTCTATACTCTATACAAAAATGAATTTTGGGTCACCTTTTGGACGACATGCTATAGTATGACTTTTCTTTGAATATTTTGGACAACATATTTGGATATTTTGGTTGACTTTTCATGACTTTTTGGAGTATGACCTTTTTCTGAACTGATATACATGCCTCAAGTTACTTCTCACACTGAGCAACTGCTCTAACACCACTGTGTCATGTTGTCCAAAATACAAAAAAAAAGCCACTTTTGGACTTTATTGTTGTTGACCTTCAGTTTGGTATTAGTATGACTGCACGTACAAAACTAAACCTGTGTGGCTTACCCTTAGAGGGATTTGCCTTAGGAGGTATCGCCCTCCGTGAACTAAGGGAACTTTGTGTGTTACCTCGGCGGGTAAACTTCGTGTGTTACCTCGGCGGGTAAACCGTGAACCTCGTGTGTTACCTCAGCGGGTAAACCGTGAATGTTACCTCGGCGGGTAAACCGTGAACCTCGTGTGTTACCTCGGCGGGTAAACTTCGTGTGTTACCTCGGCGGGTAAACCGTGAATGTTACCTCGGCGGATAAACCGTGAACCTCGTGTGTTACCTCGGCGGGTAAACTGTGAATGTTACCTCGGCGGGTAAACCGTCAACCATGTGTGTTACCTCGGCGGGGCTCGAACCCGTGTCTTCATGAGGTCGTTTCCAGCTCCGAGTCGGCGTCACAGACCGCTGGACTATCTTCGGTGGCAGAGGAGGAGCTGCAGCAGGAGAAAGAGTTTCACGGAGTTCACTCAGAGCTTCCAGTGACTCAACCGACAGTCTGGTTAACTCAACAGGTAAAAGATTCTACTTCACCAAGGTTGATATTAATGGTTCAGATTCCACCTTGGCCTGTTGATGGTGATTCAACTTTTAGTGAAGGTGAAATTGAAAAACTTTTGCATACACTACACATTACAGGAAAATATTTAATATCACTGCAGACCCCCTTGAAAACACGTATATCTGCTATCCAAAGAATGTCTGCTGCAATTTTGGTCGCATTTGAATGAATATTTATGCACGGTGGAGTTATAGGTTGCAGTAAGCCAAAGATTTGTCACAATGCAGATCATCACCTGGGAAGATTGGTGGTGCAATGGTTATCACTGTTGCTCCTCAGTAAGGGGGTTGGGGGTTCGATTCCCCCCCTTATAATGACTTTTAAAAAAAATCATACTATAGCATGGCATCCAAATTATTAAAAAAAAGAAAAAGTCATACTACAGCAAAAAGTGACCTAAAAGTCACTTTTTGGCCGCCACGCCACAGGCACACCGATCGGCGAAAACAAATTCTTATGATAACTTTTAATTCCAAACACAGACAGGGCACAGACTCAATTTCAAGTCGGTCCGACAAAATCTGAAGGAGGAGTTTGTTAAAGTACAACAAGTGCGAATCCCCAAAAATGGCGACTAAATTCAAAATGGCAGACTTCCTGTTGAGTTGACGTAATGGTGCAATGTAACTTTTTTGTACGTCTAGGTGTGATACACATGTCCACCGAATTTCGTGCATGCTAAATGCAAAGCATAGCTAAATGGATCCACCGGGGCATCTGTTTAGGGGGCGCTAGCGAGCCATCTGGCCACGCCCACTCACGACTCCACTGAAATACCAAATTTTTCGCCGGTGGAGATGGGTGTACCAACTTTCATGAGTTTTTGAATATGATAAAGCCTCCAAAAATGCAGTTGTTTATGGAGAATCATAATAATCGCTTGGATAACAATAGGGCTTTCGCACCATCGGTGCTCAGGCCCTAATAAGCTACTTTTTGCAAACATGTTCACGATACAAAGTTTTAAGTGCTGACTGTGTTGTTATCTTTACAGCCAAAAAACATGACTGGAGGTTTAAATAAAGTTTTTGAGATAACCAAGCTAAAATGTTGGCTTCTTTACAACCTGTTGGCTCATGGTATTTTCCTTAATGGATTTTACTATATAGTCTTGCTGTGTACATCGCACATCTTATACTTAAGTCAGTAAAATGTTATCAGTACTGATTGAAATAACTAACACAACTATCAAAATAAGACCAACTGTAAAATAAACAGCTTTCTTTTCAGTGAGAAACCTTAAATGCCTTAATGCACATGTTATGGACCACAATGAACCCAAAAAAGCATTCCAAACTGTGCTCAGTTTGGGTGGTGAGCACTTCACAGTCACTGTTTTCACGGCTTAATCCAGCTCTTGTCCTCATCCTTCCTGCTTCCCCATTACTTTATCTCTCCATCTCTGCCTCTTTCTCTCAACCTTCCTCCGCTCGATCTCGCTCGGTCACCTCACCTCCATCTCAGCTTTTCGTTTAGACGTTTCCCTCGATGCTGTATTTTTCTCCTCGCTTTTTTGTTAACCCTCTCCCACACACACTTTATCTCCATATGATTCATTTGCCCTCTCTCTATATCTCTCACTGTCCTCACAATCTCTCCCTCCATCCGCCCCCTCTATATCCATCTCTTAAGCACATCCTTTTTTCTCCTTCTCTTCTCCATCTCCACCACCATCCCCTCCTTTTAAAGGATAATCTTCAGCTAAGTGGACAGCACTTCGCTCTCTCTCGATCTCTCTTAAGTGACCATCCGATAATCTCAGGACTCTCAGTCGAACCCCCACACAGGAGGGAGGGGGAG
>NW_027185374.1:3287500-3312500 GCF_022577435.1 Embiotoca jacksoni | reverse complement strand
CGTGGGGGGTGGTAGTGAGCATCACAAGCCAAATCCAAACCACAAGTCAGTTTGATCCAGTCAAGCCAACCTGGGTGTATACCACATATTTCCAATGCGCAGTGTCAGAAAACAACTCAAGATAGTTTAAAAAAAGAATATCGAGCCAAAGGACGATCACATTAAAATCGTCACATTATTGAACAGAGATTTGTGTGGACTTAACCTCGCCTTGAAAAGCCCTCAAAGCACTCGGAGATCTAGCTGTGACCGCGGCCTTGCAGTGAATAAAATAGGCTAAGTCACCACCAGAAGTAAACAGCTAAAGTCCTTTCATGTTTACCAAGTAAAGTCCTCTGCTCCGTGTTGACAGGTGAGAGTTCATAGGAGCAAAGTTGGTCCCCTCCCACTGGAGCTGCGAGCCTGAGTGTGTAACCCCCAAGAAATGGTGAGAGTGTGTGTGTGTGTGTGTGTGTGTGTCTGTGTGTGTCAGACAGAGGGAGAGATAAACAGGGAGAGTTGCTGAGGGGGCTCTTTGACTTTGAGCACATAAGCCCTTATTTCATGGTGCCATTGTTTGTTTTAAGGACGTCAGGCTTAATACAGTTCCAGGCGATTTCCCAGCATGTCTGTCCGCCCAAGCACCTCCAAGGCGCTGTGTGTGTGTGTGTGTGTGTGTGTGTGTGTGTGTGTGTGTGTGTGTGTGTGTGTGTGTGTGTGTGTGTGTGTGTGTGTGTGTGTGTGTTTGACTGTGTGTGTTCACATGAGCGCGCCCTTCGTTCCTGTTGACTTTAGCCTAACTCCTGTCATACGCAATGATTTAAAAACACTTCCAAGGTTGTTCGTAAGACATATTGAATGAACTAAGACAGAGACTACATACAGAGACTGAATACGAGGGCTTTACACACGGCATGGCCAAGACTAATTACGATGTTTAGAATATATCTGTGGTTTTAATGAGTTTGACTGCAGCCATATTCCCATCAGCCTCAGTGAGCAGGATTCTTTTAATCGCCTATTATTTCCAGGCAGGCCTGACAGAGGGAATCATTTAATGTATGAGCAAACAGGTTTATATCTAAAGGTTGAAAACAGGGTCTGTTAAGTTGTTACAATGGTGTTTCATCACTCAGACTGTAAATGTTTGTGAGTCTCAGTGAGGAAAATTAGAGTTTAAATACTTTTATATTAGAGTGTAAAAATGCTTATGTCATAAATATTTTCCATTTCGTGTTATTTTTAGTGATTGTTTATCATTAGGTTACTTGTTGTTTGGTTTGGGCATGCTCTCATATTTCACTGTTACTTTGTCTTTGCATTGTGTCATACATTTGCTTCTGCAGCAATACCCAGTCATGCAAATAAAGCATATTTGAATTTGAGTGTGTGTGTTTGTGTGTTTGTGTGTTTGTGTGTGTACTTATTCAATGAACTGCCATAAAACAGGCCACATAGGATGACCCCCCCCCCCCCCCACACACACACACACCCTTCTCTCTCTCTCTCTCTCTCTCTCTCTCGCTCTCTCTCTCTCTCTCTCTCTCACACACACACACACACACACACACACACGCACGCACGCACACACATATAGGCCTCCATAATCACCACTACTTGTAGCCTAGAAAGATGGATGTGGGTCATGGGGGGCCACACTGTGCCAGTTATCAATGCCCTGCTAGCTAAGAAGTAATATCACTAATACTAACATATATGTAAATCACTGTTATTTTACTACTGCCCCCAGACCTACTGGATGTTTCTTATTTTACGTTATGGTCTTTTTACAAATGGGTTTTGCCTTGACCACTTAAACAAGTGCACATTTTCCTCCAGTATGCTCATCTTTGTCATGAAAGCTGAATACATTAAGTCCTGGACATCGAGGCCCAAACAGGACTTCAGACTCCTACTCACTTATTACACTCCAATCCTGTATCCTCTTCTCTGTCATGTCTCCTAAACCTTTTTATTCAGGGACCCGGAGACCTCTCCGGAACAAAACAGCTTTTAGCGCTACCATCTCGCTCTGCTTGTGATTTCACAAACCTCCCTCTCCCTCTCTCTCTCACTCACTCGCTCTCATTTCTCTAAAAAACTGTCTCTGAAAAGAATTGGTGCTGTTGTAGGACCTCGTCAAGTCATTATCTGATTAAGGTCATTTTATAACTGCATGCTGCTTAAGAGATTGCTTATTCTGCCATATAATGTTTATTCTCTCAATAATTCCTGGAACTTAAATTCAGGAAAACTCAGTTTGTTAATTTTCTATATCCAATTTGTTCCTAAAATTAAAACTTTACAATGGTAATACAATAATAATAGTAATAATAATAATAACAAAATAATAATTAAAATAATCATATAAATAAATAGTCTAATGTTGACCCGTTGTTGAAACAAATTAATACTGAGGGAAAACACACTGGCTCCTCTCCACTCCGGCATACTATCACCGCGTGCGCGCACTCTTTATCTCTCAGAATGTGATAAAAATGTACCTTTATAACACCTCAGGGAGAAATATTGTTTTCACTGCCTCCCTCTTTCTGCATTTGGGCACAGCTCGAATAAATATGTCAATAAATTCAGCCATCAGTGCGTAATGTCAGAGCACATTATCAGTCTTGGGCATCGAGGTGTGTCGCACTCGACCAAAAAGAGGGGGGAAAGTGAGTTAGAAATAAATACACGGGTTGATCCACCTGGAATGGGCCGCGATAAGAGCAGCCAGTGTTAACCAACACGTTTCCTCTACACCTCATCCGAGTCTTCCTTTTCCAAACACGCGTTTCTTTAATGTCCCGGCCTGTTTTTCCAGCCTGTGTGCGCACCGACGGCACCCAGGGGAGCCGAGGCCAAAGCAGCCACAGGCCAGTGAGGGGGAGCAGGGGGCCGGGACACCTGCTTTGGAAAAGCCACTCCAGACACGAAACTTTGCTGACTTCGTTGCAATTCGTTCGTCCTAAAAAACACTTGCTTGCGACATGGAAAAGAGACTCGCCTTTTCCTTTCTGGCACCTGACATGGGTGCATATGGAAAATAAGATTTGTCGTTAAGTACTCTAGGATCCTGTTTGTGCAGAGGATAAAAAAAAAAGGAAGATTCTGCGAGTAACAAATGAATCCAAACCGAAAAGCTGGAAATTATAGACAAAAGTATGCTTATCTGATGGCCAGTGTGCAAGAAAAACTTTCCTCAACAACAAATTTACTAAATGCAACTCGAAAATAAATGTTTTTTTTTAATAAAATAATAATAATGATAATTATAATAATAATAATAATAATAATATAGAATTCGTGTAAAATACATTTTTCATTTCTCTTTTTTTTTTTTTATTAAGTTTCCTCTAAATACAGGGGAGCAAGCTGAGCCATACTGTAGAGGGATGTGATCTGTACCACTCGAGTCGATACAAAAATAATGCTTGAGATAAATTTCAGTTGCATACAAATCCGCAATTATCTCATAATATTAAGAAACAATTTGTGGCCATCACCTGTTGTAAATATCGACGCCTAAAACATTTGATTTAGTGAGCGCCAAAGCAGCAGAGTCATTTTAAGTATAGGCTTTAATTTGTAGGAATGCAGCAGTGAGAGAAGAGCAGCCGTCATCGTTTCATAAATCAGAAGCGTCAAACTGGTTTGAAAGGATCAAATGTCACTGTCCGCAGGGATCCGTGTTACAGGTGGGGAGGATAGGCATATCTAATAATTCATTTAGAAAATCTTTTTGTTCACAAACATACAGGTGTATAATTTGTATTTTATTTACCATCACCTTTACTTTATAAACGTTTTTTCTTTCGACAGTCTTTACGCAGGGGGATCATTTAGTGGCAGCAGCCTGCTGTGGATCCGACTGACAGACGGTCCATGATGATATTCGGCTCTTAACCGAGCATTTCACAAATAGACGATAGCTCTCCTCAGATATTGGCTTCTCTGAATAATCTGAATTCCAACGCAAAGCTGTAAGCCTCTGTACTACTTTGCTTGTTCATTAATCAGACTTTGCTGCAACCAATGAGAATACTCTGCACGTAAAATATCTCTGCATGCCACTTTCAACCTCCAATACTCAAGTGACCCACAACTGTTAGTCCCCCATGGACGAGTTGCAGGAAGAAGAAAAAAAAAAAGAATTGTACTTTCTGATGTTTAAAACACAAATGCATCCTTATTTTGGACATATAAAAGGATCAAATTCCAAAGTTGGTAATCATCAAATATGACTGGACTGGAAAGGGTGCGTTTTAAAAAAAAAACATAATCGAAACATGCATCAATAAAAGCCTTGAGAAAGTCGAGAGGGATGTAAAACACTGTTCATTTGTAATTTTATTGCGACAAGGGAGGCTAAAAGATGTGCAAAAACATTTATATAAAAACGGTCCAAAATTTGCTCTTAAATATTTCTTTAATTTTGCATTTGCGTTAAAAGATAACTTTTTATTAAAATAGTTGCCAAAAGAAATCAGTTTGCTTCATTTATTTTCTTAACACTTATTATTTAAGAAAAAAAAAAGTATGTACTGACACGACACTTTATTAGAAAAATCTTGTGGAATAAAGGATCACCGACACTTCAACATCTATTGTAGAAACTTTCTATTTTAAGGCTCGAATATAAAAATAAATAACATAGTGTGTGTACATAGAGACTGTGTTTTCTTGCTGCTTAAGTGGTGTAAAGTCAAAGTGCGTAACGATTCTTACTCGCGTAGTCGGTGATTTGTGAAGAAAGACATTAGTAAGAGTGGTATTTCCTTTTTTCCTCTCTCTCTCTCTTTGGTTGCGCTCAAGTCCCATTCTCTGGTCAAGTTCAGTGCGTTGTTCTCCGGACCGGACGGACGCTTCTTATTGGTAGGTTGCGACAGTTACATCACGCCGCTCATGACGCGCACGTCTTCCTGTTTCCTTCAGCCGCGTCTTAAAGTGAATCTTTAGTGGCGGAGGAGCGCTCCAGCATCCAGTCCTCTGCATCCAGTGCGCCTCGGAGACGCACAACCACACAGTCGCTCTCTCTCTCGCACTCTCTCTCGCACTCTCTCTATGTCTCTCACTCTTTTAGTCACAGCAGAGGATAGAAGGAGAGACCGACGCGCAAGAGCTCTTTTCATCTTCTGTATTTTCCCCTATTTTGTTCTCGCGTCGCTGACTTTATTCCAGCTCTTCCTTCTCTAAGAAACTGTTATATTCCAGCATCCAGCGGTCCGCGGTGCCCTGCGTATATTCTCTTTTTTTTTTTTCCGTAGGAGTTCAGGTTGTCCCCCTCTTCATCTAAAGGGTAAGTAACCTTGTCCTCGGATACCTCCCTCTCTTGTTCTTGCTCTGCCTCGTCTGCGCACGGTGGGCGGAAAAATATAAACAAATCAAACATCATTAACGGGGAAATTTATTCTGCTAATCAACAGCTAATCATTTCGATACGACTTTATTTGCTCTGTTTCGTTCCCTCATCTTGATATTGTGGTACGAGTTGCTTTAGCAGCCCGTGTTTTTTTGCGAGGATGATTTGCGAACGGTAGCCCAACCTTCTTCATCAAAGCAGAGATGAAGTTGATTTGCAACTTTGCGAAGTAAGTTTGGGAAGCGTGTTTTTTCCCCCAATAACGGGAAATGTGATGTTTAACATGAGCTGATTTTAGACAGAAACTTGGATTTACTTGTATTCGGCTCACTTCCGTGCTTGTTGAAAACGGTGAATTTGCTATGAACTCATGTTGTCTTTGTCCCGTGGACCAAATCTTATTTTAATGCCTCAGTCGTGCTTTTTTATTTACATAAAATCCTTGAACAGTCAGTTACGGAGCTTGTCAGTCATTCTGGTTTGTATAATTGGTTTCTATCTCGTGCGGGCGAGATGTTTAGGACAGATGTGATAAAGCGCCGCCGGTTTGTTTTTTTGTCAGCTCTTGTCTTTCATGGGATTTGGTCCCTCAGTTTCAATACTGACAACCACATTTGCAAAGAAACCAACTGATCTCAGTTTTGCTATGTTATAAAGCGAATGCTGTAGGATTTTTAGTTGAACTCTAAAAGTTATTTTAATTTAGGCCAAGTTTCAAACCTGAACTTTACGCACTATTTATTTTAAGCTTTCCGTTTCTTGTCTGAGAGGTTCAAAGATTCGGTTTGGGGTTTACAATACAAATATAGGGTTTTTATTGAGGAAAAGGGCTTAAAAAATGGGACGTAAAAGTTGGATTGTATTTCTTATGTGTATCTGACAGTTGCTTGAATTGTTACAAGTTTTTTTTTGTTGTTATGAGAGAGTGAGAGAGAAAGAGAGAAGGATAGTGCGCATGGGCGTTGGGAGACAGGTGCGGCGTCGGAAAAGACAGGTGCTGGTGACTATTTGAAGCTCATTGTTAAGGTCCTGAGGCGATCAAGTCAAGTTTTTACACCCTTGTAGATGCATCTTGTCTGAACTGCCCGATATGGCGATCAAGACTTGAGCGGAAGCCTTTTATCAAAGGGTTTTATTTCAGAATACTGGTGTCACTTCAACAGATCAGTTTTTTTGGAAAAAAGGTTGGACTTTTACAGTTTTATCTGTCATTTAACAAAATTCAAAATTCAGAGTAAATATGTCACCTGTGTGCTGCATCACACTGCAAAGTTTGTACCACAGCCAACAGCAGCTGTGTGTGTGTGTGTGTGTGTGTGTGTGTGTGTGTGTGTGTGTGTGTGTGTGTGTGTGTGTGTGTGTGTGTGTGTACAGTGTGAATGTGTGAGGCTCAGTGACGAGAGAAGTCTATAAAGAAAGCCTTATCACATAGTGATAATGTAAAGATGATACCATTTCTTTTAGTTGGAGCAAGCGAATAATACGAGATTGCTGTTAATTCTCACTGGAGTTAAATTTCCCCTGCAGTTGACTCCCAGTTATCACTGAAAAAGAGCCTAAGAAATAAATGTCAGAATTTTATTATATCACATCAAAATTAAACTTAGATCTGAATCTGTCATGTTCCTTTTTTGTATTTAAAATCCACAAGTCTTATTGCTATTTTGCAGATCTATGTAAAAGCCTATAAATTTGCAAGCTGAAAAATGTAAGTTAAGTTTGCCTTGTTTTTGTGGACATGATATTTTGTTATTTTAAGCGAGTGTGTCTTAATGATGGCTGGGTTTTTATTAAAGAGTGTAAAACGACAGGTCAAAATTATCGCACCACACCTGCAACTTTCATGCATGTTAAGGAAACACTAAAACAATAAATTCATTAATTTACTAACCTCAGAATTACTTCAATTTTGTACACAAAGGCGTTTACATTAAATTGTTTCTGATAATATTTAAGACTAGATGCATCTGGCATGGCTCTGACTAAGATACTGCCACCGCTACTTACATAGCATTATTGATGCAGCTCTATACTGACAAAACGTTTTGCTTTCAGAGGGGCATTAGGGTTTTTGTAAGAGCGCTTTAAGTTGCTCCTTGCCAGAGTTGACCCTTGTGACCTATTCATTTGAGCAGAATTAACTGCCCTTGCCAGATGAAAAGACAAACAAAAAACACAGAAGTGAGCTCACGCTGGCACCAAAATCAATAGGCCTATTTTGTGTTCCTTTTTTGTGTTACTCTCCCCACTGAGTAAGATATGATGGCCATATTGATTAATGTGAACACAGGACTTGCATTTTAAAATTCTATAATGTGTAAACGTAGTTGAAATATTTTGAAATATTTTGTTGAGTTAACGAAACTCACTTCCTGAATAGGATTATTAATATATGGAGTGTGCATCGCCTCCCCCTCTATGCCATAATTTTTTTGGATAATCTTAACCCTATTTTTTTTTTTTTATTTGATTTTGTGAGCTCCTCGCTGCTATGTTGGCTCACACCGCACAATCATGGAAATGAGGACAAGTACTTAAGTAATTATCATAATTTTATGCAGCTTTGTGTTCCGTGGGAACTGGTTCAGTGTTGCGCTGCATGTAAGAGGGGACAGGATAAAATGTAGGACTTTGCCCTGGAATTTCGAGCCAAGGCCTAATTCTGACCCCATCTCGCCTGTTCTCTTTACCCCTCTGTCACTAGTTCTTACTGCCAAGATGTAATCATGGATGTCTCTGTCCTTGTAGAAACACATGAGGAGGGATTAAGAATATACATCTTCAGTTTATTATTATATATCAGCTAATGCAATTCTCTAAAGGTTGGCGCATTTTGATTGTTTCAGTCTATCGAACACTTTCAAGCTTTTCTGTTTGACGTAGATTTGGTTCTGATATTAAGGTGGTCGAGGACAGTGCTGGAGTGAACAATTTAAATTCTGAGAATATATTTTCACTTTGGTGAGTCATGCATCTGTGAATTGTTTCCCACAGGTACTTAGAGGCTTTGATCCAAGAGGACTGGCTTTGTGGGATATGGCCCAATAGCAGCAACCCGTGATGCCGGACCATGACAGCGATTCCCTCCTGAACAGACAGACCAAGCGAAGACGTGTGGACATTGGTGTTAAGAGGACCGTGGGCAGCACTGCCTCCTCCACAGCAGCAGCCACAACAACAACCACTGATAACATAGCCCGCGCCAAAGCAGCCATTTTCAGTGCCATGAACTCTCTGAGCTCCCACTCTCACCACGGATCGGATGCCGACTCCTTGGAGTGCTCTGTAGTGCAGCCACATGGTGGGCCTGGCGTTGTATCAGCCAGCGACAGTGAGTCCAAGTCCAATGTACTCCGAAAGCTTCTGAAGAGGGCCAACTCATACGAGGACACCATGATGCCCTTCCCTGGCACCACCATTATCTCTCAGCTTCTCAAGAATAACATCACTAAAAATGGAGGAGGACATGACAGGGGAGAAAGAGGAGACAGGGGTGATAGAGAATCAGGCTTCCCTGGATCAGGGCTCTCCAATGCGAGCTCAGATGCTCCCCAGGAGGATGCCTGCAGTAACTCCTCCCAGGACAGCACCCCTCAAGAATGCTTGTCACCATTTGGCCGTCCTCCTGGCCTGGCCACCTTTGAAATCGAACGTCTCAATGATGAACACCTGCGTGCCAAGCGAGCCCGTGTAGAGAACATTATTAGAGGTATGAGCCACTCACCCAGTGTGGTGGTACCTGCTGCTTCCCGTCACGAGCGTGACCATGAGATGGATGGAGAGCGGGAGATGGAGCTGGATTGCCCACCTCCCCAGTCTCAACAGCAGGCCCTCAGCAGCCCACGGGGAGGCGAGGTGTGCAGCAGCAGCAGCCGAGAAAACAAGCGTAAACAGCGTCTGCCTCAGCAGCAGCAGCAGAGCTTCACTCAGCTGGTGTGCCAGAGGAAGGAACAGAAGCAGGAGGAGCGACGGCAACTGAAGCTGCAGCTGGAGGACATGCAGAAACAGCTACGGCAGCTGCAGGAGAAGTTCTTTCAGATCTATGACTCGACTGATGACTCAGAACACAACGACCTCCACAATGATATAGGAAACATGTCAGAGGACAGCCCAGCCAGGTCCGATACTGGAGGCGATGACCGGGGTGGGGACGACCTGCGCTCTGACAATGAGATGTCTGACCTAGACCCAGGCCATTTCCTCGACAGGGCGCGGGCGTTGCTTCAAGAGCAGGCCCTGCTGGCTGACAGAGAAAAGCCAAGAAGAGAGGGGATCGGCCGGAGCAAAGGGCAGGGAGGTCCAGGCTCCTCCATGCATGCTGAAGGTAAACAGCTGGCAGAAACACTGAAGCAGGAACTCAATTCAGCCATGACCCAGGTGGTGGACACAGTGGTTAAAGTGTTTGCCAAGCCTCCACGCCCTACACCTCAGCAGGCCTTCCCTCCACTTTCCATACCTCCTGAAAGATTTCCTACCACTGTCAATGGAGACAACCCCAACTTCCACACCGCCAACCAGAGGCTGCAGTGCTTCGGTGATGTCATAATTCCCAATCCACTCGACCCCTTTGCCAGCATGCCTGGGATCCCAGGCACCACCAACGACCAAACCGAGGCACTGCCCTTAGTAGTGAGGAAGACACCCAGTGAACACCACCATCAGTCCTCAGCTGTGGGCGCCCATGGTGGTCACCATCACCCCGCCCTTCACCCCTCCTCACTTTCAGCCTCCATGGGCTTCAGCCCCCCATCCTTTAGGCACCCCTTTCCACTGCCTCTCATGGCCTACCCCTTCCAGAGTCCTCTTGGTGTACCCACAGGTGGTTACCCAGGCAAGGACCGTTGCTCACCAGACTCCATGGACCTGTCCCGAGAGACAACCAGCCTGAGAACCAAGATGGCATCAGGTCACCACCTGGGGCACCATCATCGCTCTTGTTCACCAGCACACCCTGGCAGCACAGCCGAGGGACTCTCTCTGTCCCTTATCAAGTCTGAGTGCAGTGATCTCCAGGACATGTCTGACATCTCGCCCTACTCAGGCAGCAATGTATCCTTTTTTAAATAAGGTGGGTGTGTGTACTTTCAGGGTTTTAAAAGGCAATAATAGGTGAGTGTGTGATAGCGATCCTGATGCTTTAACCTTGCATGATCCAGTTCAGACTGGCTCATTCCTGAGTAAGCCAGGAAAAAAAAAATCTGATTTCAGGTGGTAATTCCCCTTAGAGACAGGTGCGAAACATCGCATCTAAAGCATATAGAGTTAAAAATCAAATCTTTTTGAGTCTGTTTGAAACTGGCCTAAGAAAACTGAGAAATTGTTGATGAATCACTTTTCCTCCCACTGCTGTTCTCTTGTCCATTGTGCTGCATTGTTGTATTTATTTTTATACTCGTACCTCTTCCTTCTCACAGCACCAACCAGCCTTTTCTTCCATCTTCGAACCTAAGTGCTTTAAAAGCTTTCTTGTCACATATCACTTACTCGTGAAGATTAGGTCTCCACAACATTTACTGCCCCAATTCTTTTTTATAAAAAAAAAATGGCCTGAAAGAACGAGGAGGGAGATAGCATCCTGAAACTTGGCACACAATGGTGTTATATAGCCTGCCTTATAGTTTAACCCCAGTGTGCCCCAATCGTGCCCTGCGGATAGAGAGGCTATCCCCTATGGGAGGCTCAAATTGAATCCCTGGGGGATTCTGCACTAATAGCTTAAACAGATACATTCAGTCCCTTTTCTGTTTCCCTTATACCTCCTTAGTCCCTAAGTATTCGACACCCCTTAACCCTTATGAAAGTTTGATTCGTGTCACACCGACTGTCCGGAAAAAGCTTTGTCTTCAAGTCGTTAACATTCATTGCATGTTTAAGGAATTAATCCTACAGCTCTTTACCTGTTGTGGATACATTCGTTAAATGAATATGTATATTTAACACTTTGGATCCCTTGTTTTTGTTACCGAGTGCACCTGAGTGCCTTTTGTGTGTGTGTGTGTGTGTGTGTGTGTGTGTGTGTGTGTGTGTGTGTGTGTGTGTGTGTGTGTGTGTGTGTGTGTGTGTGTGTGTGTGTGTGCCTTTTTGTGTGTGCATGTCACAAAAGGTTTGCCTGAGGACTCAGCAAAGATGTATATTTATGATTGCTTGTGTTTTCTCCTGTGTTCCTCTTATCATCCATCGCTGTTGTAAAAAGCCCACAATCATTGTCGTTTCTCTTTTTTTCATTTCATAAAGATCTGTCAACAGCCCGGGGGGCCCTTCGGCTGTTGCTTGGCAGCCAAATACTTCTTTTTTTGTTTTCCCTCCCTGCAAAACCCCCCCTTCCTCTCTGTCTTTTCTTTGAAGCGGACGTTAACAGGTGTTTGCAGCGAGCTGTTTATCTTTCATTACCTCGCCTTGTCTTGTCTTCTGACCCAAGGGTGAACGCTTTCCAGAGATCTATAATCCTTTGCTTCTACGGGCTCCCGATGGAGGGATGAAAAGAGTAAAGGGAGAGAGAGACATACAGAGACTGAGAGAAAGTAGAAAACAATCAAACAATAACCACATATGCCAGATGCTGTGGCTTTCATTGTAGCTTTTACAAATTCAGGGCATTAACAGATGTACTCCCCTAAATGGAAAGAATAGAAGGAACAACATGTACACATATGTTGTTGGGTTTTTTTTTTCATCTTTTATTTTTGATTCTTACAGTTTATACCATAGGTTTATAAACAAAGTTTCCCATTTACAAAATAGGATTTTGTACATTTATTATGATTAGCATGATATTTTATGAATCAGTTTATTTGCATGTGTTCCTTTGACTTAGCTTTTTTTTTTTCCCGAGCCTCAGAAGTCGGAGACAGCTTGTCAGACATTTTGCGAGGTGTGTTCAAGTTCACCAGCTCTCGGCAGCTTTGTAGAGCAGATGGCTGCTATCAATTTCCTCATTTGTTCACAATCCGACTCCAAATTTTCTTGTCCTTACACCTGGAATTAGGAAGTGAAGCAGCCATTTTCCTCTCATGACTTTGGGCTTTGGGGAAGTGTTGTGAGAATGATGATGTCTTGTCAGATGTGGCAGGCAAACAGTGGGCCAGCTGGTATGAGTGCACCATCATGACAAAATAATAGCCTTGCACGCCACCCCTAAGTCCAATCACAATTACATTTGCAAGCTGTGAGTGAATTGGAGATGAAAATGTGTCATTAGGAAATATGAAGCTTCTTAATTGGTGGCTGAAGGGAGGTGATATTATGTTTATAGCAGGAGAGGTGAAACCTCAACGTCTTTGTCTTAAAATCATTTTTAATATCAATTTCAATGAGAGGAAAGCGACGCTAATCCTAATTGAAAAAGCAAAAACAAATTAATCTAAGTGTAAGTGCACAGCTTTCACCAACAAATCCCACCTTGACTTATTGAAAAAGAGCTCTCTTTTTCTGTCTCTCCCTCTCGCTCGCTCTGTCTGAGGATCCATTGTATCCCCTCCACTTGGAGCAGATGGTGTGGTGTGGAAAGTGAAGTGCTGCTCTTTTGGCCAGGCCTGACAGAGTAACACCAGTCTGCCAGGGTTTCCCCCACAAGACCCTCGCTGCGTATACAACTAACTCTCTCTCTCTCTCTCTCTCTCTGTCTCCCTCTCTCCCCCTCTCCCTCTCTCTTACTGAATCAGACAAAGTAGACAGGGTCTTTAAGGAGCCAACCCGGCGTGGTTCAGCATTTGCTGGCTTTGCTGTGTAACCCTGAGGCCAAGGGCAATCCAATCTAGCAGCTGATGCCTTCTTTCCCACTCTATAGTTACAGCTACATCTGGACACTTGACTGATTTTAACGATCACAGCCACCCCTGTATGTCATAAATAATGCCAAGCAATGTATTTTGTCCACTCAAGTGTAAACAGTCTTCATGAAAACTTAGGGCTGTGTAATTTAAATCCCTGTCTTGCCTCAGCGTGATGAAAACCCTTGTTGAAACAGCCTGAGGTTTCAGCCCGCCCCCTGCCCCCACAGCCCCCCCCCCCCCCCCATCTCTGTTCCCTTTTCAATGTCTTATCCTCCAGATTGATATTATCAGATGCATTATACGGCCGTTAATTCACCATGGAAATGGCTTGGGCCGTTCGGTGGCGCAGATGTGTTTCAGTCTCCCCATCACTGGCTGAGTCCAAAGCCTCACAGCCCCTCTTCTCCTTCTCCTCCTCCTTCTTTTGCTCCTCCAAGGGTTTGGCAGTGGCAGAGAGGCTGGGGGGGGTGGGGGGAGGTGGAGCAGAGGGAGGAGGAGGGGGATGTAATTGAAGGCTGGAACCATGCTATCCCTCAAGGTGCCCCCACCAGCCCATCTCCATCTTCTCCGCTGTTCAATCCAGGCCATCCATTAAGAAGACAAGGCCTCTGACATGTATTTGAATATGGCCGGTGTGAGTGTGAGAAGGTTTTTCGTGTTGCTTGGGCCAGTCTTTGGTGGGACCATCTCTGAGACCTTGTCTCATCACTGATATGAGGCCAACGTCACACAGTCATATTCAGGCTTGGCATGTGTTGTGGCCAAGCCATTAGGCCTTCTTGCCCGTCACTGGCGTTAACTGCTGTCTTTGTCTGTGATATGCAAATGTCTCCTTTTTTCTTCTTCCTTTTTTTTGGGGAGGAGGTTAGCGCAGGGTGTAGGCAAAGGCGTTCGCTTACTTTGACTGTGAAATGAGCCTCCTTATGTAAAAGCATCGGCTGTAGCGTTGGCCAGCGTTTATTACTTACCGTGACGCTCTCACACCTGATACGGAAGATGCTAATTGCAAGCAAATGGTTTTGCTTGGGTGCACTGTCTCCAACCCCCCCCCCCTCTTCCTCCTCCTCCTCCTCCTCCTCTTCTTCCAGCAACCCTGCATTCATGCCTAGAGGGAAATTTGGTTTCCCATCATCCAAATGATTTCTTGCCAAACTCCCTGCCAATTATTAGCAAGAACATATTTATGACAGTGTCTGTACTACGAGTTTGTTTCCCTCCAAACTGTTTATTTCCTTAACAGCAGCTGTTTTCAGATCCAAGAAGGTCTCTCCCCCAATCACCTGAAGAAGGCCAAGCTCATGTTTTTCTACACCCGCTACCCGAGCTCCAACATGCTCAAGATGTTTTTCTCTGATGTCAAGGTGAGTCAAAACATGCTCCTGATCTTCATTATTTCTTTTATTCTAAAACCTTTGCACATTTTATTGCAAAATGTTCCTTTTTGATGTTAGAAAACATCACTGTGATTCTATCTACTTTGGTATTTTCAGTCATTTGTTGCCCCTTCTATCATATTGAAATAGTGACTGATTCTGTTGTGTACAAGTGAAGGGATAGATACACTCTTTTACCACCGTTGTTCTTCCTTCGACTTTTTTAAACACACCTGCTGTAAAAAGGGAAGTGTATTTTATTAATTGTGATCAGCCAGCTTCGGTTGTGTTGAACAATGTACACTAGTCTGTCTTAAAATGAGGCCCTTGTCCTCTCTAAATTATGGTTTTATGCAAAAGATGAAAGAAGAGGAAGTTGAATGGGTTTACATGAGGGAGCTGAAGAGCCTATGAGTATTCTAAAGATAAAGAGTGGGATGAGTAATGGAGGGGTGGAGAGGGCAGAGAGGAGGATGGAGCCTAGAGACGGAGGAGTGGTTATCCAAGCAGGTGTATGGCAGGATGGTTTGATGGAGGGAGGGGCGAAGGGAAAGAGTTGGTTTAGGAAACATGGCAAGGATGAGCGTTAGCTCCGCTGGGAATTTAATGAAGGAAATTTGGAAAACAAAGCACAATATGTAAGCTGCGGAGAAAAACAAGAACAACAGCACAATGGCTGTTGTAGTGTGTGTGCGATGGAGTTTGTTTGTGTTGTTGTTTTGTGTGTGTGTGTGTGTGTGTGCTCCTCTTGGACCATACGGAGGGGTAAACACTGTGACAGATCCAGGCCATCTTATTCAAATCAGAAGATAAAGGTTCCCTTTTCTCCCAGCTGTCCCCTCTTATATGCCGTCACCACCAACCATGAGTAGCGGCTCACAGGAGTTTCACTGGATAGGTTGAAAAAGAGGCACATGTTGGCAAAACGGACAAAGCACCTAAAAATGTTGATTCATTAGAAAAAAAAAGAAAAAAAGAATCCTCAGAATTACAGCATTGCACTGATCTGACATTTTGGGGTTTTTGAAAAATTGCATCAACAATTAATATTTAAATGATTCCCATGGAGGTGGCCTCATCATCAATGACCTCATCAGATACTTAAATAAGGTCAAGATAGTTAAGGGGATTATGAGTCACATTGTTTGTTTTTTATTTTCGGTAGAAGACAATGGACTCAAGCTCTAAGTTTGGAGACATGCATGGGAATGAGACTGACTATCTAATTAGATACAGCCAGCACGGCCTCTTAGCGAGTGGCTGTCCCTCAGACAAAAGTCTTGAAGGCTAATCGGGTCTTGACTAATCAGGTCTGGACTGTCAAGGACCTAATGAACGTGGGAAGTGGGTTGCCCTAACAACTTGGGGACGCCGTCGCTGTTGTTCCCTTCGATTAAGCTTCTTTTAAAACGGCTATGACTTTTTTTTTTTTGACTTTTGGTGTTTCTGAAATGTTTTGACAAATGTGTCATTATACCATTGTTGGTGCTGCTAATGGCAGCCAATAGAAACATCTCACTTGCTTTCAGACATGTCATTGTGGACATCGTTTTGATTAAGGGTGAATAATTATAACAGATTAATTAACAGATTAAATAAACATATTCAGTCAATTAATAAAGTCAGTTAAAGTTGTTGCCTTTGTAATTAGACACAATGAGTGGATATGAAGTATAGGCTGTTTGGACTTTGTCGTATTTTGTACATTTTACTTTCATTTTAAAGCAAATAAAAACCTGACACATACACACACCTTGCTTTTTTTGCTTCTGGCTTTTAGCAACAAGCCTCAGTATTTGGGCCAGTCATGTGCTGTGGAGTAGCGGAGGTCAGGAGGGTTTTCCCTTTTCTATATGTCATTCCTTCTCTTTTCTTTTTTTTCGCTGATGGTGTGGCATGGTATGTGTGCCTCGGCGGGCCGGGGAGAAAGAAAGGCCAGTGGCTGGATTTTGAGTCGCTGCAGTAACAAAAGCCCGCTTTCCAGGGCCGCTTTTTGTGTGCAGTCAGCCAATAGGCAGCCAGAGATTATCTCCCACAATTCACTCCTGCGAAAACAGGAAACGTTGGAAAGCCCTGATGACTGTGAAGGGGCTTACGAGAGAGGGGGAGAGAGAGAGAGAGAGAGGGGGGAGAGAGAGAGAGAGAGAGAGAGAGAGAGAGAGAGAGAGAGGGGGGGGGGGGGGGAGAGAGAGAGAGAGAGAGAGAGAGAGAGAGAGAGAGAGAGAGGAGAGAGAGAGAGAGAGAGAGAGAGAGGCCCGCACAGGCTTCTGTGTCTTTCTGCTCTCCTCTGGTTGTTCTGGACGTAGCTTAGCACTCTGAGGTCATCTGTGTGCTTTCTGCTCCATTGTTGACCGCTATGTCAGAGAAAGTGTTGGCAAGAGATACAGTTTGGCTTTTTATCCAAATGCCTTTCAGCTAAACATCCCAACCAACAAAAAGACAAAACTGGAAAAACAATTTCATTCTGCATCATAATAAATCCTCTGATTTGTGTGTGGAAGTTCGGGACTCACAGTCAGAGCACCTCGATACCCCTGGAAAGGCGACTGATAGAGTTTAGACGAAGGATACTTCAGGGTTTTCCTATTCTGGACTTAAGTATGCGTCTGTGCATGAGCAGAACATGTGTGTGCGCCACTTTCTATCTTGTGCTGTTAGCACTAAGCGCTGACCTTTCACAGGCACTTGAGTGTGAGTGTGAGAAACACGCTTTCACTGTCTCTCTCTCAGCCAGGCGCACACACACACACACACACACCCTTATACACATGCATATACTTAAACACGGTGTGTCGATTCAAACACACTCACACACACACACACACACACACACAGACACGTTTTCCTCACTGCATCTCATGTCTGTGCTGGCTGACCCCTGCCAGCTCTGATTAAGAAGCTGCAGTGATGTGCTCCTTTGAACCAATTCCCTCCTTTTACAGCGAACACACTCGTCCTTAGCTGCTATCAGGGGGTCTCTGTCCCCCACCAGCTACTTAATGAACCAAGGCTGCTGGAAGCTGTATGGGGACTGGCCAAAATTGAATCCCTGACTGTGCTGAGTGCAGTTAATGCAGATATAATAGAGTATTTATACCGACACGTACAGTAAATATTGCATCTTTCCTGTGTTCCCCTGTGCTTTGATTGAGCCACACAGCTCAGCTGCACAGGCCCCAATACATCTTCTTCCAAGCTGTCGGTACAACAAAGTAATCTTTGTCCAAAGTGACAAATGTATCCGTCACTCAGCTGCAGTGACACCAAAGGTCTCCTGCATGAGCGATGGTAACTCTTTCGCTGACTTTAGTCTCAATATGTAGAGCTCAGTCTTGCAGACGCTCAGGTGCACGAGCGCACACACGCAGGCTTGCATGGATCGACACCAATTGACGAATGTCTCAAATTCACCCCCAATAGGACTCGTTCAGATCTTGCTTCACGCCACGTCCAACAGCTTGAGTGAAACGGCGTGTTTGTGCTCCAACTGTCTGATACATTGTCTGTTTAAGAATAGCCCAGTGCGGCCAATGTATTTGTAAGTGTCAGTAGTTTGTTTGTTTGACGCTCCGATGTCACGACCCCAGCTTGCTGACTGCTCACGTTCCGAACCCCCCCCCCCCCACCTCTCCCCACCCCACCGCCGCCACCACCGCCACCAGCGAAACGCCATTGTCCGACGGCGCTGACCTGCACCCATCCTCCTCCTCCTCCCTCTTCCCCCTCCCTCCCTCTTTTCCACATTTATGCTCACCCTGCACTTTAGGACAGCCACCATGCTAACCCCTCCTCTCTCCCCACACACACACACACACACACACACACACACACACACACACACACACACACACTCCCGAACCCCTGCCAAACAATGTTAAGCGGACTTATTCTTTTCCCCTCTGCCATTATGTCATCCGCCGATCATTCCAGAAAGCCACGGCCCGCTCCTTTTCGCCCCGTCCCACCTTGGGGCCAAGCTGATTTTGCCTCCTCTGATTTGCCAACTTTTTTTGCCCGATCGGTTCTGTTACCTCACCCTCCCATCTTCCTGCGTGTGTTTGACTGCCGTCCCAGATCACGAAGAGTGTGTGTGTCTGTGTTGTCGAACAATACCCAGAGTCTAATCTCCATGTCAAAACCGCTCTGCCTCCCCAACAAGTAGTCCGCTCAGCGTTTAGTAGCGTTTTGTCCCCCCATTCTTCCAGTGCCACAGAAAGAGCAGAGCGGAAGGAGGAGTGAAGGCCTATATGTGTGTTTGGGGTGTGTGTGTGTGTGTGTGTCTGGTTGTGTATGTGTTATAGTTGGGGGGTACAAGCGTTTTTAAAGCACGTAACTTCAGGGAGCCTGAGGAGCGACGCAAACATCTTATTTAAAAAAATTTCTGAGTTCAATCTGAACTTTCAACAGAGCATTTTAAAGCTAGGCAGCTACCCTGAGCCCCCTAATGTCCTTATCTAGTGGTATGGATGTTTAGACAGTGTGTTTTCACTGCTGAGACCAGGCGGAAAAAGAGCCGGGACCCGCCGAGGCTCTTAATAGGTTTACCTCGCCCTATTGAATCCAGCCGAGCGGCACAGATCAGATGGCCACAGCCTTCTCATCTCCGTCTTTCTCTCTCTCTCTCTTTTCTTTCTTCCTTTTTTTTTTTTTTGTTGCTCTTTTTCTTCTGCTTTCTTCCTGTGTGGGAGGTGCAAAGAGGGGAGGAGAATCAGGGTGTAATTGGTGAACGGGGTTAAGTACATGTTTGAGCCCCCCGCGGGCCAAGGCGCTTCAGATGATGACTTAATCGTTTTTCTGGTCAATTATGTGTTTGCGGTCTTCACCCCCTCTCTTCCAGCTCTCCCTTCACTCTCAGGGTTACGATAGGGGGGAGGTCTGCTCCCAGTGGGGAAGATGAACCACACACTCTCCCTCTCTGTCTTCTCTCCCCCCGCCCCTCTCCTTCCTTGCTGTCTTACTTAATATCTCTATTATCTTCCCTCACTCCACAACCTGTGTTCTCTCTTCACTCTCATCTTTTATCTCTCTGTTTCTTCCCAACTCACGCCTCGGCTCCCTGATATGAAATGACAATCTGTCATCCTTACACTTCTTCCTCCCCTCCAAACCAGTCGCTTAATAAGGTTTTATACATGACAGTCTTCTCTCCATGTGTCTGCATGAAGCATATTGAAAGATCCCATTCATTTCCATTCAAAATGTCTTTGGATTTCAACGGATATTTAAGTTTAAAACCACAATTCTGACAGGCTAAAAAGTGATAACTCCTCCCCGTGATTTCTGATTCCAGTTTAACCGCTGCATAACCTCCCAGCTGATTAAGTGGTTCAGCAACTTCAGAGAGTTCTACTACATCCAGATGGAGAAGTTCGCCCGCCAGTCCATCAACGACGGAGTCACCGGAGTCGAGGAGTTGGGCGTCAGCCGCGACTCTGAGCTTTTCCGAGCCCTGAACATGCACTACAACAAGGCCAACGACTTCGAGGTAAACCCTTCCAGCAGTTCGATGCAGACTAAATTGTAAAAGCTGTATGTGCTCAGTAAGAGTAGGAGCTGAAAGCAAATGCAGTCCGTATGAAAAACAAAAAAAAACGTTGGATTTCACCTGATACCTCGTGATGCAGTCGGGTAGTGTGACACCGTCTCACTGTGTCCTCTCTGACACTGTCTCTCTGTGACTGTTCGCAATGCTGAGTTCAAGTCTCTTATACATCCTGTGCTATAAGTGATCAGGTTCTCATAGAAACGCACAATTTCTAGCTTTGTGACAAAAGCGTTTTTTTTTTTGTTGTTGTTGTTGTTTTTTTAAGGAGAATATGCTCAACTAATTTCCTCTAAAAAATTCCAGATCAACAAATTTTCTGAAATTTTGTTGATTTCCAATACGGTAATAACGACGTGAGGAACTCTAATGAGGAAGAAGCCTCACTGACACTTCACACGTTTTGCCTCTTCCTCATTGTTAATTTCCTCTCTATGGTTCTTAGCACCTGCGCGTGTGTGCATGCGTGTGTGTGTGTGTGTGTGTGTGTGTGTGTGTGTGTGTGTGTGTGTGTGTGTGTGTGTGTGTGTGTGTGTGTGTTTTACTTCCCTGTCCTCATTTACCTATCATCTGTGGTGAGATGTTTATGTGTGTGTCTTCCAGTATATTGTGATCATAAATTCTCAGCAGTTTCATTTTTCACACTTCTCCTTTTGCCACCTTTGTGTGTGTGTGTGCGTGTGTGTAAAATGTTTCAGGATTGCCAGTGCTCTCTCAATGTCAGCTGACAAAAGACCTTTAAAAGGCCTGTGTTAAGAAGGATCTGGAGTGAGCTGGTTGTGTGTGTGTGTGTGTGTGTGTGTGTGTGTGTGTGTGTGTGTGTGTGTGTGTGTGTGTGTGTGTGTGTGTGTGTCAGAGATCGAGTCTATGTGCGTTCGTGTATGTGTGTGAGTGTTTTGTTGTTGCTGCATTTCCCAGTGTCCTGTTCACCTCGAAGGGTACAGCCGTCCCTTGGACCGGCCTGGCATGCTGGCAAAGCACTTCTCCAGTGTGTGTGTTCGTATATATGTGTGTGTGTGTGTGTGTGTGTGTGTGTGTGTGTGTGTGTGTGTGTGTGTGTGTGTGTGTGTGTGTGTGTGTGTGTGTGTGTGTGTGTGTGTGTCACTTTGAGGGGGGAAAAAAATCTCACTGTTATCAAGGTTAAGCGTCCTACTGTTTTAGTGAGAGGAAGGGGAGAGAAAGAGGGGGGAAAGGGGGAAGAGGGAGATGGATAGATAGGGGATAGAGGGTGAGAGCTTGGAGACAAAGGAGAAAGCGATGAAGGGAGGGAAAAAAAGGGAATCGAGGGGGGAATGGAAAGGGGAGAAAGAAGGGTAGAAGGAGAGAGAGATGACGTGCAGGAGCGAAGTGCCCTTGCGAGCAGTGGGAGTTTTGCGAGCGCTCACATTTAAAGTGCTTCACTCTCTTTCTCTGTGTTTCCGTCTATCTCTCTCTGTCATTATTTGTCCACTGGGGCTCCTCTGTGTGCACCCAAACACACGCACGCACGCACGCACGCACACACACACACACACACACACACACACACACACACACACACACACACACACACACACACACACACATACTTCCCCACATCCATCTTCAGCCCTCTTAAGGGAGGCTTTGAAAGACTCTGGCAGGCAGAAGCACTTGTACATATGAGGTCTCAATAATACGAAAGTCCATCAGAGAAGAGCTCCAAGAAAAATGATTTCTATCCAGCTGCTCACGATAACAGGAAAATATGTTTAAGTCGAGAAGACAGTAACTTTTTACCTACAGTCAAGCACTGACATTTCCCTTTTACTCAACGCCAAATAGAAGCAGCAGATTTTTACACCAGCAGTAGTAAATAGTAAGCACAATATTGTTAAAGGATTTAATTTTGTTTTATATATTTCTAGTTTTTTTTTTTTTTTTTTCAAATCATTGATAGCTCATTTCCCTGATCCTGGTGTCCAGGATTTATTTCCCTCTAGATGACTGTTTCTTTTCTTTCGCTCATGCAAAATCCCCTGACACCGGGAAGTACCACCCAGCTCCAGAAACTATTTAATTGATATATGTCTGTCTTTATATTTAGGGAGACATTGTTAGTCAGAAGTCAAAGACCGCCTCCAGACGTGTTTTAAAAGATAAGAAAATACTCTGCTCGGAAGAAAAAAAAATTCTAATGTTCATTTCCAGCAAAAAAAAAATTTAATTAACATTTTCTTTCACTGAAAAATCAGAAATCTACAAATAAGGAAATGTTTTTCATTATAAAAGTTTAACACCTCGACTTAAGACGATTCTCATAAATTTCCACAAAACAGTTATTTAGGTTGCTGACGGGAGCAGGCCTTTAAATTGAGAGTAGGTTTGACTTTCTGCCTTAAATACGTTAAAACTTGAACTATGTGAAGTCTGTATTTCAGAACCGTAAAAGAAAACTAGATATATATGTAATTTATATCTTTGAATGGCACTATTTCACAGTAAAAAAAAAAAAAAAAAAGAGAGACTCTTAGACAGGTTTGCGTAACTTATAAATGGTCGGAGAAAGTTTGAACATGGCCACCTCTTGAAAGAGAGTATGTAAGTCCTCAAAAAGTGCACACGCAGCCTCCAAAGTCTATGACATACCTGAACAAACACAGAGGTAACATCTTGTCCTCCTGACAAACCCCTTCTTTCTGAAGCGTAAATTTCCTGTGACACCTCAGACAAGACACTCATTCTTCTCCTGGCACCAGGAAGTTACTGTTAAAACAGGTATAAGGGGAACAGCCTATTTGCATACATAAATGTAAAAATTTGCAAGAAGACAGACAGACAGAGGAGGGAAAAGAGTGAGAGGCCAGGTGAATAAGTCTTCTGTTGGCCGAGGAGCTGCAGCGGTGGAGGAGGGTGGGAAGGCGTTTTGCATATTAAGGTTTTTTTTTGCTGGGCAGGTGTCTGAGAGATACAGGAACTGATTAGAGTTTAGCGCAAGGAAAATTTGCCCAGCCATGCAAATTCTAACCCCCCTGACGAACCAACCGCCTTGGTGAGCACGAAGACTCTGTATGTAAGTGTTTGCGTGTGGCTTTTGGTTTGTGTGTGTGTGTGTGTGTGTGGGGGTGTTATTTGTGTATGTGATTATGTGTGTTTGTGAGTGCGGGTGCGTGGGTTGTGTGTTTTTTGCTGTTTGATGTTTGTGTGGGAATGATGTGTTTGTGTGTATTACATATGTGCACGAACACATTTGTTATGTTTTTCCGTCTTATGTGTGTGTGTGTGTGTGTGTGTGTGTGTGTGTGTGTGTGTGTGTGTGTGTGTGTGTGTGTGTGTGTGTGTGTATGTGTGTGTGTGTGCGTGCGTGAGTGTGCGTGCGTGAGTGTGTGTGTGTGTGTGTGTGTGTGTGTGTGTGTGTGTGTGTGTGTGTGTGTGTGTGTGTGTGAGTCATAGAGGTAATGTGGAGATGGAAATGTACTGGATGTGTATCAGGATGCCCCCAAGGCCCTTTTCTGTGGATCTCTCCCCTTTCTCCTCCACCTCCTCCTCCTCCTCCTCTTCCTCCCCTACCTGCCTGCACCACCACTTGAAACAGGAGCCTACGCAGATTCAGCAAGCGCGCGCACACACACACACACACACACACACACACACACACACACACACACACACACTGAGTTTTCCCTTTGCCAGATTCTGCATCATCAAAGTTCCATCCACCTTGGTGGCGTCTTTGGAATGAATATGTCCTCTGTTTCAGTGATCACACACACGCACTCACGCGCGCGCACACACACACACACACACACACACACACACACACACACACACACACACACACACACACACACACACACACACACGTCTGTGGCCTTTCTTGTTTGATGCTAATCTGCTCTGTCACTGTGCTGGCCTAATACGCTCCCCATCTCCCTCCCAGCTCCTCTTTTGTCGCGATTGTTTCCCCTTTTCCTTTCATATCCCTCCTCCCTCGTTCCCTCTCGTCGTTCTCTCTTCCTTCTGTTCCCTCCCTCCTTTCATTCTTTCATCCTCCTTTTTTGCATGTCTTCCGTTATCCACCCTCTCCCCTCCTCCTCCTCGCTTTTTCCTCCCATTAGGAAGTTTTAATGGCATAATTGTCACATTCCTTCTGGCACAATGAACAGCAGCAGTAATTAAAGAGCTTGCCGTTAATTACCTAGAACCCGGCTCTACTTTCCTCTTTTCTCAGCCCCCCTACTGGTTCCCCCCCTCTCTTCTTCTCTTTCTTCTCCGCTTCTCATTCACTCTGTCCATCGCCATCAAAGTCTTCCGAAACACACCCGGCCTCCCAAAGCCTTGACTTTGAGTGAGCAGCGCTTTCATGTGAGGACTCAAGTGAAAATTCTCACTTAGTGTCCTTTTCTTTTTACTCCGGCAGCCCCCTCCATCTGTCTTTGAACCCGCAATGACAACACACATCATCTTTCATAAGACAGGAATGTGTGTGACCTGGTAATGGGTTAGAGACAGAGGGGACGAGGGAGAGAGAGAGCGAGGGAGAGCGAGAGAGGTAGGGACTCATAAAGAGGCAGTTTTATGATGGCTCTGGGAAACTCTCAGATTTCCATAAGAGAGACGAGGCCAAGTTTTCTCTGTCAGTGACCACTCCTCCCACAGAGGGGACACACACACACACACACACACACACACACACACACACACACACACACACACACACACACACACACACACACGTGCACACACGGCAGCATTTAAAGAGGAAGTCCGTATGATCTCTATGTGAGAGGGAGGTACCCGCAAAAGCGGTGAGAAGCCTCCGTCTGCGTACACGCACGCGGGTATCATGTGTCCTCCCTCATCAGCTGCTCTTTCTCCTATTGCAAAGATGTGTCACTGCTTTTGTCTCTCGTCCTCTTTTGTCTGTCCATCCGTCTGTCATCCCTGTATTTGAATTGATAACATCCGTCAATGGACGTTAATATCCACTGTGTTTTTATGTGTTTTGTCACCC
>NW_027185374.1:0-7500 GCF_022577435.1 Embiotoca jacksoni | reverse complement strand
TTGCACAAGCAGACCAGATAACGCCGCTGGACACAGGAACTGACTGCTCAACATAATTCACTGTAGTTTGATATCTGACTGAATGTTTTTTGTGTCTTTTCATGGACAGCAATCCCTTTCATACGTGCCAAGCATGCACGTCATCCCCCATGAGTTTAACTGAGTACGCCCAGCACATCTTGACTGCTGAACACACAGCCAAGTTGAAGGACTTGGTGTCCATGAACCTGAGGCCCACCTCACTCACTAAAATTCTGTGCAAAGGCACCATCAACGAGATCCGGGAGAGAAACAGGAAACTAAAGAAAGAGGAGTAAGACTTTCACCTGGATACCTGTTAATGAAACTATCAGGGTTTATACTCTATTCTCAGCGTGTTTTAAAAGGTTGTTGTTGTTGTTGTTGTTGTTTTGAAATGCTGTTTAAATGCCCGTGTCTATTTCCATTACAGGAAGAAAGCAATAAACAAGGAGAAAAAGAAAAAGAAGCAGCAAGCCGCTGCTCAGAAGCGTGAAGAAAAGCTTCAGAGAGCCACCAGAAAAAAAACTGTGCCATCCAATTTAGTAAAGGTGAAAAAAATGGCAGCGACGATTTTAAAACAGAGAAAGGACGCTCGCCTCAAAGGAAGCAACAATACTGTTGTCCAAAACAAAGAGAACGAAGTGTCCAGTCTGCAAAGACGTGTTCACCACTTAGAATCAGTTCTGCAGCATCAAAGCGGGATGTTGGCTCATCAGTCGGGAGAACCCGCAGGTCGAACTTTGCATCACCCTGACGTCCAGGGCCAGTTAACCCAACCAGCTCACCACCCTTGGTTTGATGATAACTTTATTGTCAACAATCAGTGTAGCGCAGTCAAATTTTCAAACCCCCAAACAGGCGAACTTCCTAGAAGACCACACGAAGCTCAAGGAAGCGCAACTGACTCGTCAAAACTAATATCACAGCTGGCTATCAGCCGCTATCACTATCACAACAGGCAGTACAACAGTGCAACAGATAAAGACTTCATCAGTGATCACTTGCCTGAGAGCGGAGCCATCGTCTTTGGTCAGGACGAAGGTGAGAGTCCAGGATCCTCTCAGCCCAGACAAGAAGCTTCACACGGTTCAGCTCAACCTGCAACAGCAGACAAACCTGCCAATGGCGGCCCGATACGGGACGCAGACGTCAGTTCCATGCTGAGGCAAATCAGGAGGGCGTTGGGCGTGAGGGAGCCGTGTAGAGCAGATCGAGAAGCCCGGCGGCAGAACAGCGAGGCCGTCGTCCAGGTGGCCGATCGAGGCACCGCACAACAAACCCGAGTTGGGACGGAGCAGCTGGAAGGCACCTCCCTCAGGAACTACGTCGCCTCCGCTCCAGCTACATCTGTGCCATCTCCACGGGATAACGCCCCTGCAGTGCATCCTAGCGGTTGTTCCTCCAGCGTAGCTCCTGCTAAGGCAAAACAGGTCCCTTTCAAAGTGAACCAACAATTGGTTCAGTACTGCGAGAGAAGCTCGGTAGCTGCAGATGGACTGTCGAATAACAGGGAAAGAGAAGATCAGGTGGGTGTTGACAGCCCAAGTTCTCTCGGCACCACATCCTCTGAGTCCACCGCGAGTGTCACCAGGAAGGTTCGAATTGCCCACAAATCCAGCAATACTCCGGGGAAGGAGGCCGGACTTCAACCAACCCTGAACAAGTTGCTCAGCTTATCAGGCGCCAGAAGTACATTGAGCTGGAAGGAGATGTATGACGAGACGAAAAAGACAAAGACAAAAGTCACGTCCAGGTGAGGACATCCCCATCACACGGGGTGTTTTATTTGAGCTCTTGTTGGCCAGTTTGAAATTATTGCTTTTTTATTTTTTAATCTGCTTTGTGTTGTCATTATGGACGTACAGTGGGGCAAAAAAGTATTTAGTCAGCCACCAATTGTGAAAGTTCTCCCACTTAAAAAGATGAGAGAGGCCTGTAATTTTCATCATAGGTACACTTCAACTATGAGAGACAGAATGAGAAAAAAAAATTCCTGAAAATCACTGTCTGATTTTTAAAGAATATATTTGCAAATTATGGTGGAAAATAAGTATTTGGTCAATAACAAAAGTTCATCTCAATACTTTGTTATATACCCTTTGTTGGCAATGACAGAGGTCAAACGTTTTCTGTAAGTCTTCACAAGCTTTTCACACCTTGTTGCTGGTATTTTGGCCCATTCCTCCATGCAGACCTCCTCTAGAGCAGTGATGTTTTGGGGCTGTCGCTGGGCAACACGGACTTTCAGCTCCCTCCACAGATTTTCTATGGGGTTGAGATCTGGAGACTGGCTCGGCCACTCCAGGACCTTGAAATGCTTCTTACGAAGCCACTCCTTCGTTGCCCGGCGGTGTGTTTGGGATCATTGTCATGCTGAAAGACCCAGCCACGTTTCATCTTCAATGCCCTTGCTGATGGAAGGAGGTTTTCACTCAAAATCTCACGATACATGGCCCCATTCATTCTTTCCTTTACACGGATCAGTCGTCCTGGTCCCCTTGCAGAAAAACAGCCCCAAAGCATGATGTTTCCACCCCCATGCTTCACAGTAGGTATGGTGTTCTTTGGATGCAACTCGGCATTCTTTCTCCTCCAAACACGACGAGTTGAGTTTTTACCAAAAAGTTCTATTTTGGTTTCATCTGACCATATGACATTCTCCCAATCCTCTTCTGGATCATCCAAATGCTCTCTAGCAAACTTCAGACGGGCCTGGACATGTACTGGCTGAAGCAGGGGGACACGTCTGGCACTGCAGGATTTGAGTCCCTGGCGGCGTAGTGTGTTACTGATGGTAGCCTTTGTTACTTTGGTCCCAGCTCTCTGCAGGTCATTCACCAGATCCCCCCGTGTGGTTCTGGGATTTTTGTTCACCGTTCTTGTGATCATTTTGGCCCCACGGGGTGAGATCTTGTGTGGAGCCCCAGATCGAGGGAGATTATCAGTGGTCTTGTATGTCTTCCATTTTCTAATAATTGCTCCCACAGTTGATTTCTTCACACCAAGCTGCTTACCTATTGCAGGTTCAGTCTTCCCAGCCTGGTGCAGGTCTACAATTTTGTTTCTGGTGTCCTTTGACAGCCCTTTGGTCTTGGCCATAGTGGAGTTTGGAGTGTGACTGTTTGAGGTTGTGGACAGGTGTCTTTTATACTGATAACAAGTTCAAACAGGTGCCATTAATACAGGTAACGAGTGGAGGACAGAAGAGCCTCTTAAAGAAGAAGTTACAGGTCTGTGAGAGCCAGAAATCTTGCTTGTTTGTAGGTGACCAAATACCTATTTTACTGAGGAATTTACCAATTAATTCATTAAAAATCCTACAATGTGATTTCCTGGATTCTTTCCCCCCATTTTGTCTCATAGTTGAAGTGTACCTGTGATGAAAATTACAGGCGTCTCTCATCTTTTTAAGTGGGAGAACTTGCACAATTGGTGGCTGACTAAATACTTTTTTGCCCCACTATATACAGGTTGAGCATCGAGTTGGTAAAGCGTTCGAGTCACCAAAAAAGGTCAACACAACCACAGGACAGTGACCTGCCGCTGTCCGAAGGTTTCCACTGGGAGTCGTTTCCAGACAAACCTGCAGGATCGCTCTTCCCTTTACCACCTCCACCCCAACACGCAACAGATGCTGACGGCCACACGGAGAGGCAGCCAGACTCTCGGATGCAGGAACCTGAGGAGCTGCCTGGTGCAGCACAGCAAAGGTGCAGCAGTCAGACGGCTTCAGGAGTCTCTGTGAAGGTGGAACCAAACTCTCAGGATGAACGTAAAAAGTTGAGACGGGACAGTGGTGCCAGCAAGAGAAAACACACCACAGTGAGTAGTGCTGTGTACTGTCGGTGGAGTTTAACTAAAACAAGCATTTCATTGGTGAAATTGAATTTTTAAATATTGCAGCAGAATGACACGTTCAGCAACGAGCCAAGTGGAAGGAAAAAGAAAACAAAGTCAAACAAAGGTAATGCTGATATTTTCTGATTCTTTGCCATTATTAACAATCTCCTTAATATGTAGGTGTAAGAAAACCACTTTAGTGACCACAACCACAAACATACTCGGATGGATAACTTTTCAATCAGATTTAAAAACGGATGTTTACGAGAACTTTATCTGACCTGATGAAAAACATTTGAATTTAAAACAACTGATGAAGGTAAGGCTGGGAGTGTCCATCTAAATTAATTTGTGGATTTACACATCATACAGATCTAAGTCTGAAAGCAACAATCAACAAAAATCTGCATTTTGACAGCTTCACAGTATTTATCAAACACCCAGACCTGCTTTAAAATCAACGTAAACATTAATTTATACAATATGGGACCTTTTTAAAATGCATCAGTTTTTAGAATAGTCTACACACAGCTCATGTTTGTGAATATTTCCAAATGTCATCCAGTCCAACTCGTCAAATGTTTCACTTGCAGACCAGGATCAGATGGACAAGCTGCTGGCGGTGTCTCTGAGGGAGGAGGAGCTGAGCCACTCATTGCAGGATATGGACAAGTCTCTGGTTCAGGCCCGCAATGCCCTGCAAGCTGCCTACGCAGAGGTCCAAAGACTGTTGCTTATGAGACAGCAGGTGAAACCACTATTAAAAAAAAAAAAAAAAAAAATCAAATAATAACTGTTTAATTAGTTGTATCTTTTTTTTTCTTGCATGTCACAGGTTGCAATATATGAAGATTATTAATCAATTATTTTTTTCCTTTTCAAATGTCATTGTTTAAGAAAGTTACCTACGATGAATTGGACAGAAAAATATATTTTTTTTAGCTGCTCTTAGATATCTGAAGTGTGTGCTTAATTTATTTTTCATAATTTTTTTTGATTCCTTAAATTGTACTTTATTTCCAGCAAACATATGACCTTTGTTTGAATGTTTCTTCTGTTTTAGTTTACTTCTGAGGTCAACAGTCTGCGAGCCAAGCGCATTGAGATCCTGCAGGGAATGCAAGGTACAGCAGATTTACACCAATGGTAAAAACTTGTGCTTAAAATAGTTTAATTGGTGACAGATAGTTTACCCTTTTCTTTCTTAATCTGCTCCAGAAGTGTACTCGGGAGCATCTAATGTAGCAGAAAGATCTACCACCTCCTCAGGAGGGACTGCTGCCACCGTGCAGCCGCCTTCCCTTCCTGCCTTCCCCAACTCCTCGAGCCCGCAACCACCTGCCACAACTTCCGCATCACCCAAAACCCAACCTCATCCAACTCCCCTCACTCCATCGGCTGTGTCAATGAAGCAAGAAATCTGCCATCCACCTGTGACTGGACCAGCCAGTCACTTTGTCCCCACGGTGTCCTGTAACGCTGATGCACTTCAGGTCCCTCTGAACCAACCTGTGTCCCCGTTTCCCTCTGATCTGCTTCCCATTCGGATGCTCACGCCGCCACAATTACCCACAACTGCTGCTGCTGCTTCTGCCAAGCAGGTGAAAACTGAGTGCTCCACGTCAGCGGTTACACTTCCTTCTCCCGAATCGTCTGCCAGGCAGCAGCAGCAGCAGCAGCAGCACCACCACCAACACCAGCAGCAGCAGCAGCACCAACACCACCACCACCAACACCAGCAGCAGCAGCAGCAACAACACCAGCAGCAGCAGCAGCAACAACACCAGCAGCAGCAGCAGCAACAACACCAGCAGCAGCAGCAGCAGCAGCAGCAGCAAGAGATGAAGATGGAGTTAAAGGATGGTGTGAAGACGGTGGTGGTGGCAAAAAAGGAACCGCTAGGTGAAAGGGATCCTGAGGACAAGATGGGAGGAAATTTAAGCACAGAACAACGTAAAGGAAAAGAGCCAGCAGCAGACAGACAGATTCCCAACAGAAAAACAAAAACATCTGTGTCAGGCAATGGAGGGAATGACAGCGATGACTCCATTGAAATGATCCACACCTCCAACCTGGAGGTCATACATATTGATGAGTCGGACTGTGAGGACTCACCTAAGGCGGAGTCAAATGTTCCAGAGCCGCCTCAGCAGTCCGTGAATGTGGAATTCAGTTCTTCCTGCACACAAATGTCTCAGCCAAGTGACGCTGACAGGTGAGGTTCATCCAGGGAGAATCCCAAACTTTACAGGGATGCTTTATTTACAGATTTCAAGGAGGCAAATGAGAAATGTGACCAACTTTTGTCTCTTGACCCCACAGAAAATATCAGCCTCGTGCTCAGCCAGCGAAAGATGTTGGAACTCTTGCAGGTGAGTGCGGTCCATCATGTTTGTTTTGAATGCAGCACGTATCATACAAAGAGAGGTCGTGTTAGAAAAATCGGTGTCCTTTCAGAGTCCGCCGAGGATGAGGAGCCGTCCGTCGGAGCCTTTTTAAATCACGACGGCCCCGTTCACGGCCTGCAGCTCCACAACGGCCTGCTGTACACATGTTCAGGCGACAACACAGCGCGAGCCTACAGTCTGGTGGTATGTTAAATAGAAACATGACACCTACTGTTAAACTGTTTTACCCTCCTCTACACAAAGCAGCTGAGCTGGTGTGAATATTACAGCAAAAGTAATTTCCTTTATTTTTTTTGTAGATAATTAATGTTTTTCTTTTTAAATAGAAATAAATAAATTAAAAAAACACTTCTGCCATCTAAATACCATCTATCACAATAAAACCATTGATTTCTATAATGCTGCTGTTTCTACAGATTATAACTACTGATTGTTTAATCTTCTAATGTGCTTTCACATGCTCAAAGTAAAGTTTCACCTCTGAGTCTTGTTCTATCGGATGTTTCTTCCTGTTAAAAGGGATTTTTTTTTTCTTCTTTCCTTTCCACACTCGCTCATGTGGAAGTTGTTCGATTGTTGGGTTTCTCTACTTTAAATTTGAAGGTGTTGATCTTACTCCGTTAAATGCTCTGAGATGACTTGCGTTGTGATTTGGTACTATATTAACTGAATAGATTTGACACACATCCTTTCAGCTAACCACGATACTAGTTGAAGGATGCTACTCTGTTTTCGGTCAAATGTCTGTCCTTTTTCTTAAATGTTTTGTCTGTTCATCCAGAACAGGGCGTGCCAAGCAGTGTTTGACGGCCACACGAACAAAATCAACTGTTTGCTGGTGTCGTCCCTCCCCAACATGCCGACGCGCCTCTACACCGGATCCAGTGACCAGACGATCCGCTGTCACAGCATAAAGGTACAAAACTCACAAGACTCACTTTGGAAAAAATGAGAAAATCTTTGGATTTTTGCCAAAGAAAGAGTTTCTTCTTCTGATGCTTTCACAAATTTGTTCTACTGCTTGAAATCTCAGTTTCATAAGCAGCAGTTTAAAGTTTATCCTTAAAATGAAATGAAATTTTTAACCATCATTCCTAAGTTGCACAGCCACTTTTATTTACCGCTGCCTCTGATGTGGAGTTTGACTTTTTTCTTCGCCTCCAGTCGAAGAAGTGTCTGGAGCAGATCACCCTACCAGACCGAGTGTTGTTGTTTGCACATAGCCTGGAAT
>NW_027185373.1:0-16010 GCF_022577435.1 Embiotoca jacksoni | reverse complement strand
CTTGGCCCTAAACCTAAATTTTGAAGGGGAAGCATGGCCTATGGAAAAGAAGCCCCAAAAGCCAAGCCCCCGCGCAGTAAGGTTCTGTCAGGTGGTGGTGATCAGTCCAATAGGCAAAAGCAAGGTCAAAGGGACAGGAAGATCCACAGGGCCGCAGAGGAATAAGACCCCCCAAAAGGAGGGGGCGAACCCGGGCCGATGGATGGATAAAGGTACCCAAAAGACCAGCAAAGCCATGGACTTGGAAGTTCCTGGGGACAAACCGCTGCGCAGGGTGGACAGCCACTGGGAGGGACACCCCAGAAGCCACGCGCCCACAGGACAGGGAGACTCCATGGGCTGGAGCAAAGGCGGACGCCACCCCTGTCCTCATTTGGTTTAATTTTTTTATTTTTTTAAAAATAACCACTCAGGAGCCACTTTTTATTTTTTTAATTCTTTTTATTCTTCTTCCATGCTTGTGCCTGGTAAAAGGAAAAGAAGTGCCCTCTTACCAGCCTGGGCACTTGGCCAAACTGTCTGGGCCCCCGCCCCTGCAGACAGAGGGAGAAGCAGCCAGAAGAGCCCTCTCAACAGCCTGGGCGCTGAGCCAAAATGTCTGGGCCCGCCACTGCAAGCTGTGGGAGACTGGCCCCTTCTCTCCATACTCCGTTGAGCTGAACAAGGGAACAGACCTCACGGCCAACAGGTAAGTATGAGTTTTTTATCTTTTTGATATCTTTTTTAGTTTAGTCTTTTTATTTTCATGTGCCAATTGCCTGAAGAAGACTTAAAAAAGTCGAAACGTCGCGACAGGCACATTAGCTTGCAAAAACATTTAGAGTTTTTGCTTTTTGCTTTTTTCTTTTCTTTTGTTTTGTTTTTTCGTTTTTTATTTTTTTATTTTTAGTTTGGACCCTCCTTACCAGCTGTGAAGTACAAGACAGCGGGGAGTGATTTTGGACTGGGAGACCTACCTGGTTGAGGGCCCGTGCTTCACCTTCCCACCGTTCATTCGGAGGGGGGGATCAGTTCCCTGCACCCTAACTCGCCAGTGCCGCCTCTGGGATAGGTTTCCCACACCCATCCCCACTTCCCTACTTCCTCCAGACCACCTTGGAGACACAAAGACATGGACAACAAGAAGACTAAAGTAAAGAGTGGACCTGTCCCTATCCTGGGATATTTTGACACTAAACCTAACACTGGTTTTTTTGGCCCTAACCCTAACTCAGGATAATTTGGCCCTAATCCTAAACCAGGATTTTTTTTGGCCCTAACCCTAACCAGGGAGACCCTGGCCCTAAGCCTAAAATTTGGACTCTCTGGCCTTATCCCTATCCCAGGATATTTTAACCCTAACCCTAACCGGGGTCACCTTGGCCCTAAACCTAAATTTTGAAGGGGAAGCATGGCCTATGGAAAAGAAGCCCCAAAAGCCAAGCCCCCGCGCAGTAAGGTTCTGTCAGGTGGTGGTGATCAGTCCAATAGGCAAAAGCAAGGTCAAAGGGACAGGAAGATCCACAGGGCCGCAGAGGAATAAGACCCCCCAAAAGGAGGGGGCGAACCCGGGCCGATGGATGGATAAAGGTACCCAAAAGACCAGCAAAGCCATGGACTTGGAAGTTCCTGGGGACAAACCGCTGCGCAGGGTGGACAGCCACTGGGAGGGACACCCCAGAAGCCACGCGCCCACAGGACAGGGAGACTCCATGGGCTGGAGCAAAGGCGGACGCCACCCCTGTCCTCATTTGGTTTAATTTTTTTATTTTTTTAAAAATAACCACTCAGGAGCCACTTTTTATTTTTTTAATTCTTTTTATTCTTCTTCCATGCTTGTGCCTGGTAAAAGGAAAAGAAGTGCCCTCTTACCAGCCTGGGCACTTGGCCAAACTGTCTGGGCCCCCGCCCCTGCAGACAGAGGGAGAAGCAGCCAGAAGAGCCCTCTCAACAGCCTGGGCGCTGAGCCAAAATGTCTGGGCCCGCCACTGCAAGCTGTGGGAGACTGGCCCCTTCTCTCCATACTCCGTTGAGCTGAACAAGGGAACAGACCTCACGGCCAACAGGTAAGTATGAGTTTTTTATCTTTTTGATATCTTTTTTAGTTTAGTCTTTTTATTTTCATGTGCCAATTGCCTGAAGAAGACTTAAAAAAGTCGAAACGTCGCGACAGGCACATTAGCTTGCAAAAACATTTAGAGTTTTTGCTTTTTGCTTTTTTCTTTTCTTTTGTTTTGTTTTTTCGTTTTTTATTTTTTTATTTTTAGTTTGGACCCTCCTTACCAGCTGTGAAGTACAAGACAGCGGGGAGTGATTTTGGACTGGGAGACCTACCTGGTTGAGGGCCCGTGCTTCACCTTCCCACCGTTCATTCGGAGGGGGGGATCAGTTCCCTGCACCCTAACTCGCCAGTGCCGCCTCTGGGATAGGTTTCCCACACCCATCCCCACTTCCCTACTTCCTCCAGACCACCTTGGAGACACAAAGACATGGACAACAAGAAGACTAAAGTAAAGAGTGGACCTGTCCCTATCCTGGGATATTTTGACACTAAACCTAACACTGGTTTTTTTGGCCCTAACCCTAACTCAGGATAATTTGGCCCTAATCCTAAACCAGGATTTTTTTTGGCCCTAACCCTAACCAGGGAGACCCTGGCCCTAAGCCTAAAATTTGGACTCTCTGGCCTTATCCCTATCCCAGGATATTTTAACCCTAACCCTAACCGGGGTCACCTTGGCCCTAAACCTAAATTTTGAAGGGGAAGCATGGCCTATGGAAAAGAAGCCCCAAAAGCCAAGCCCCCGCGCAGTAAGGTTCTGTCAGGTGGTGGTGATCAGTCCAATAGGCAAAAGCAAGGTCAAAGGGACAGGAAGATCCACAGGGCCGCAGAGGAATAAGACCCCCCAAAAGGAGGGGGCGAACCCGGGCCGATGGATGGATAAAGGTACCCAAAAGACCAGCAAAGCCATGGACTTGGAAGTTCCTGGGGACAAACCGCTGCGCAGGGTGGACAGCCACTGGGAGGGACACCCCAGAAGCCACGCGCCCACAGGACAGGGAGACTCCATGGGCTGGAGCAAAGGCGGACGCCACCCCTGTCCTCATTTGGTTTAATTTTTTTATTTTTTTAAAAATAACCACTCAGGAGCCACTTTTTATTTTTTTAATTCTTTTTATTCTTCTTCCATGCTTGTGCCTGGTAAAAGGAAAAGAAGTGCCCTCTTACCAGCCTGGGCACTTGGCCAAACTGTCTGGGCCCCCGCCCCTGCAGACAGAGGGAGAAGCAGCCAGAAGAGCCCTCTCAACAGCCTGGGCGCTGAGCCAAAATGTCTGGGCCCGCCACTGCAAGCTGTGGGAGACTGGCCCCTTCTCTCCATACTCCGTTGAGCTGAACAAGGGAACAGACCTCACGGCCAACAGGTAAGTATGAGTTTTTTATCTTTTTGATATCTTTTTTAGTTTAGTCTTTTTATTTTCATGTGCCAATTGCCTGAAGAAGACTTAAAAAAGTCGAAACGTCGCGACAGGCACATTAGCTTGCAAAAACATTTAGAGTTTTTGCTTTTTGCTTTTTTCTTTTCTTTTGTTTTGTTTTTTCGTTTTTTATTTTTTTATTTTTAGTTTGGACCCTCCTTACCAGCTGTGAAGTACAAGACAGCGGGGAGTGATTTTGGACTGGGAGACCTACCTGGTTGAGGGCCCGTGCTTCACCTTCCCACCGTTCATTCGGAGGGGGGGATCAGTTCCCTGCACCCTAACTCGCCAGTGCCGCCTCTGGGATAGGTTTCCCACACCCATCCCCACTTCCCTACTTCCTCCAGACCACCTTGGAGACACAAAGACATGGACAACAAGAAGACTAAAGTAAAGAGTGGACCTGTCCCTATCCTGGGATATTTTGACACTAAACCTAACACTGGTTTTTTTGGCCCTAACCCTAACTCAGGATAATTTGGCCCTAATCCTAAACCAGGATTTTTTTTGGCCCTAACCCTAACCAGGGAGACCCTGGCCCTAAGCCTAAAATTTGGACTCTCTGGCCTTATCCCTATCCCAGGATATTTTAACCCTAACCCTAACCGGGGTCACCTTGGCCCTAAACCTAAATTTTGAAGGGGAAGCATGGCCTATGGAAAAGAAGCCCCAAAAGCCAAGCCCCCGCGCAGTAAGGTTCTGTCAGGTGGTGGTGATCAGTCCAATAGGCAAAAGCAAGGTCAAAGGGACAGGAAGATCCACAGGGCCGCAGAGGAATAAGACCCCCCAAAAGGAGGGGGCGAACCCGGGCCGATGGATGGATAAAGGTACCCAAAAGACCAGCAAAGCCATGGACTTGGAAGTTCCTGGGGACAAACCGCTGCGCAGGGTGGACAGCCACTGGGAGGGACACCCCAGAAGCCACGCGCCCACAGGACAGGGAGACTCCATGGGCTGGAGCAAAGGCGGACGCCACCCCTGTCCTCATTTGGTTTAATTTTTTTATTTTTTTAAAAATAACCACTCAGGAGCCACTTTTTATTTTTTTAATTCTTTTTATTCTTCTTCCATGCTTGTGCCTGGTAAAAGGAAAAGAAGTGCCCTCTTACCAGCCTGGGCACTTGGCCAAACTGTCTGGGCCCCCGCCCCTGCAGACAGAGGGAGAAGCAGCCAGAAGAGCCCTCTCAACAGCCTGGGCGCTGAGCCAAAATGTCTGGGCCCGCCACTGCAAGCTGTGGGAGACTGGCCCCTTCTCTCCATACTCCGTTGAGCTGAACAAGGGAACAGACCTCACGGCCAACAGGTAAGTATGAGTTTTTTATCTTTTTGATATCTTTTTTAGTTTAGTCTTTTTATTTTCATGTGCCAATTGCCTGAAGAAGACTTAAAAAAGTCGAAACGTCGCGACAGGCACATTAGCTTGCAAAAACATTTAGAGTTTTTGCTTTTTGCTTTTTTCTTTTCTTTTGTTTTGTTTTTTCGTTTTTTATTTTTTTATTTTTAGTTTGGACCCTCCTTACCAGCTGTGAAGTACAAGACAGCGGGGAGTGATTTTGGACTGGGAGACCTACCTGGTTGAGGGCCCGTGCTTCACCTTCCCACCGTTCATTCGGAGGGGGGGATCAGTTCCCTGCACCCTAACTCGCCAGTGCCGCCTCTGGGATAGGTTTCCCACACCCATCCCCACTTCCCTACTTCCTCCAGACCACCTTGGAGACACAAAGACATGGACAACAAGAAGACTAAAGTAAAGAGTGGACCTGTCCCTATCCTGGGATATTTTGACACTAAACCTAACACTGGTTTTTTTGGCCCTAACCCTAACTCAGGATAATTTGGCCCTAATCCTAAACCAGGATTTTTTTTGGCCCTAACCCTAACCAGGGAGACCCTGGCCCTAAGCCTAAAATTTGGACTCTCTGGCCTTATCCCTATCCCAGGATATTTTAACCCTAACCCTAACCGGGGTCACCTTGGCCCTAAACCTAAATTTTGAAGGGGAAGCATGGCCTATGGAAAAGAAGCCCCAAAAGCCAAGCCCCCGCGCAGTAAGGTTCTGTCAGGTGGTGGTGATCAGTCCAATAGGCAAAAGCAAGGTCAAAGGGACAGGAAGATCCACAGGGCCGCAGAGGAATAAGACCCCCCAAAAGGAGGGGGCGAACCCGGGCCGATGGATGGATAAAGGTACCCAAAAGACCAGCAAAGCCATGGACTTGGAAGTTCCTGGGGACAAACCGCTGCGCAGGGTGGACAGCCACTGGGAGGGACACCCCAGAAGCCACGCGCCCACAGGACAGGGAGACTCCATGGGCTGGAGCAAAGGCGGACGCCACCCCTGTCCTCATTTGGTTTAATTTTTTTATTTTTTTAAAAATAACCACTCAGGAGCCACTTTTTATTTTTTTAATTCTTTTTATTCTTCTTCCATGCTTGTGCCTGGTAAAAGGAAAAGAAGTGCCCTCTTACCAGCCTGGGCACTTGGCCAAACTGTCTGGGCCCCCGCCCCTGCAGACAGAGGGAGAAGCAGCCAGAAGAGCCCTCTCAACAGCCTGGGCGCTGAGCCAAAATGTCTGGGCCCGCCACTGCAAGCTGTGGGAGACTGGCCCCTTCTCTCCATACTCCGTTGAGCTGAACAAGGGAACAGACCTCACGGCCAACAGGTAAGTATGAGTTTTTTATCTTTTTGATATCTTTTTTAGTTTAGTCTTTTTATTTTCATGTGCCAATTGCCTGAAGAAGACTTAAAAAAGTCGAAACGTCGCGACAGGCACATTAGCTTGCAAAAACATTTAGAGTTTTTGCTTTTTGCTTTTTTCTTTTCTTTTGTTTTGTTTTTTCGTTTTTTATTTTTTTATTTTTAGTTTGGACCCTCCTTACCAGCTGTGAAGTACAAGACAGCGGGGAGTGATTTTGGACTGGGAGACCTACCTGGTTGAGGGCCCGTGCTTCACCTTCCCACCGTTCATTCGGAGGGGGGGATCAGTTCCCTGCACCCTAACTCGCCAGTGCCGCCTCTGGGATAGGTTTCCCACACCCATCCCCACTTCCCTACTTCCTCCAGACCACCTTGGAGACACAAAGACATGGACAACAAGAAGACTAAAGTAAAGAGTGGACCTGTCCCTATCCTGGGATATTTTGACACTAAACCTAACACTGGTTTTTTTGGCCCTAACCCTAACTCAGGATAATTTGGCCCTAATCCTAAACCAGGATTTTTTTTGGCCCTAACCCTAACCAGGGAGACCCTGGCCCTAAGCCTAAAATTTGGACTCTCTGGCCTTATCCCTATCCCAGGATATTTTAACCCTAACCCTAACCGGGGTCACCTTGGCCCTAAACCTAAATTTTGAAGGGGAAGCATGGCCTATGGAAAAGAAGCCCCAAAAGCCAAGCCCCCGCGCAGTAAGGTTCTGTCAGGTGGTGGTGATCAGTCCAATAGGCAAAAGCAAGGTCAAAGGGACAGGAAGATCCACAGGGCCGCAGAGGAATAAGACCCCCCAAAAGGAGGGGGCGAACCCGGGCCGATGGATGGATAAAGGTACCCAAAAGACCAGCAAAGCCATGGACTTGGAAGTTCCTGGGGACAAACCGCTGCGCAGGGTGGACAGCCACTGGGAGGGACACCCCAGAAGCCACGCGCCCACAGGACAGGGAGACTCCATGGGCTGGAGCAAAGGCGGACGCCACCCCTGTCCTCATTTGGTTTAATTTTTTTATTTTTTTAAAAATAACCACTCAGGAGCCACTTTTTATTTTTTTAATTCTTTTTATTCTTCTTCCATGCTTGTGCCTGGTAAAAGGAAAAGAAGTGCCCTCTTACCAGCCTGGGCACTTGGCCAAACTGTCTGGGCCCCCGCCCCTGCAGACAGAGGGAGAAGCAGCCAGAAGAGCCCTCTCAACAGCCTGGGCGCTGAGCCAAAATGTCTGGGCCCGCCACTGCAAGCTGTGGGAGACTGGCCCCTTCTCTCCATACTCCGTTGAGCTGAACAAGGGAACAGACCTCACGGCCAACAGGTAAGTATGAGTTTTTTATCTTTTTGATATCTTTTTTAGTTTAGTCTTTTTATTTTCATGTGCCAATTGCCTGAAGAAGACTTAAAAAAGTCGAAACGTCGCGACAGGCACATTAGCTTGCAAAAACATTTAGAGTTTTTGCTTTTTGCTTTTTTCTTTTCTTTTGTTTTGTTTTTTCGTTTTTTATTTTTTTATTTTTAGTTTGGACCCTCCTTACCAGCTGTGAAGTACAAGACAGCGGGGAGTGATTTTGGACTGGGAGACCTACCTGGTTGAGGGCCCGTGCTTCACCTTCCCACCGTTCATTCGGAGGGGGGGATCAGTTCCCTGCACCCTAACTCGCCAGTGCCGCCTCTGGGATAGGTTTCCCACACCCATCCCCACTTCCCTACTTCCTCCAGACCACCTTGGAGACACAAAGACATGGACAACAAGAAGACTAAAGTAAAGAGTGGACCTGTCCCTATCCTGGGATATTTTGACACTAAACCTAACACTGGTTTTTTTGGCCCTAACCCTAACTCAGGATAATTTGGCCCTAATCCTAAACCAGGATTTTTTTTGGCCCTAACCCTAACCAGGGAGACCCTGGCCCTAAGCCTAAAATTTGGACTCTCTGGCCTTATCCCTATCCCAGGATATTTTAACCCTAACCCTAACCGGGGTCACCTTGGCCCTAAACCTAAATTTTGAAGGGGAAGCATGGCCTATGGAAAAGAAGCCCCAAAAGCCAAGCCCCCGCGCAGTAAGGTTCTGTCAGGTGGTGGTGATCAGTCCAATAGGCAAAAGCAAGGTCAAAGGGACAGGAAGATCCACAGGGCCGCAGAGGAATAAGACCCCCCAAAAGGAGGGGGCGAACCCGGGCCGATGGATGGATAAAGGTACCCAAAAGACCAGCAAAGCCATGGACTTGGAAGTTCCTGGGGACAAACCGCTGCGCAGGGTGGACAGCCACTGGGAGGGACACCCCAGAAGCCACGCGCCCACAGGACAGGGAGACTCCATGGGCTGGAGCAAAGGCGGACGCCACCCCTGTCCTCATTTGGTTTAATTTTTTTATTTTTTTAAAAATAACCACTCAGGAGCCACTTTTTATTTTTTTAATTCTTTTTATTCTTCTTCCATGCTTGTGCCTGGTAAAAGGAAAAGAAGTGCCCTCTTACCAGCCTGGGCACTTGGCCAAACTGTCTGGGCCCCCGCCCCTGCAGACAGAGGGAGAAGCAGCCAGAAGAGCCCTCTCAACAGCCTGGGCGCTGAGCCAAAATGTCTGGGCCCGCCACTGCAAGCTGTGGGAGACTGGCCCCTTCTCTCCATACTCCGTTGAGCTGAACAAGGGAACAGACCTCACGGCCAACAGGTAAGTATGAGTTTTTTATCTTTTTGATATCTTTTTTAGTTTAGTCTTTTTATTTTCATGTGCCAATTGCCTGAAGAAGACTTAAAAAAGTCGAAACGTCGCGACAGGCACATTAGCTTGCAAAAACATTTAGAGTTTTTGCTTTTTGCTTTTTTCTTTTCTTTTGTTTTGTTTTTTCGTTTTTTATTTTTTTATTTTTAGTTTGGACCCTCCTTACCAGCTGTGAAGTACAAGACAGCGGGGAGTGATTTTGGACTGGGAGACCTACCTGGTTGAGGGCCCGTGCTTCACCTTCCCACCGTTCATTCGGAGGGGGGGATCAGTTCCCTGCACCCTAACTCGCCAGTGCCGCCTCTGGGATAGGTTTCCCACACCCATCCCCACTTCCCTACTTCCTCCAGACCACCTTGGAGACACAAAGACATGGACAACAAGAAGACTAAAGTAAAGAGTGGACCTGTCCCTATCCTGGGATATTTTGACACTAAACCTAACACTGGTTTTTTTGGCCCTAACCCTAACTCAGGATAATTTGGCCCTAATCCTAAACCAGGATTTTTTTTGGCCCTAACCCTAACCAGGGAGACCCTGGCCCTAAGCCTAAAATTTGGACTCTCTGGCCTTATCCCTATCCCAGGATATTTTAACCCTAACCCTAACCGGGGTCACCTTGGCCCTAAACCTAAATTTTGAAGGGGAAGCATGGCCTATGGAAAAGAAGCCCCAAAAGCCAAGCCCCCGCGCAGTAAGGTTCTGTCAGGTGGTGGTGATCAGTCCAATAGGCAAAAGCAAGGTCAAAGGGACAGGAAGATCCACAGGGCCGCAGAGGAATAAGACCCCCCAAAAGGAGGGGGCGAACCCGGGCCGATGGATGGATAAAGGTACCCAAAAGACCAGCAAAGCCATGGACTTGGAAGTTCCTGGGGACAAACCGCTGCGCAGGGTGGACAGCCACTGGGAGGGACACCCCAGAAGCCACGCGCCCACAGGACAGGGAGACTCCATGGGCTGGAGCAAAGGCGGACGCCACCCCTGTCCTCATTTGGTTTAATTTTTTTATTTTTTTAAAAATAACCACTCAGGAGCCACTTTTTATTTTTTTAATTCTTTTTATTCTTCTTCCATGCTTGTGCCTGGTAAAAGGAAAAGAAGTGCCCTCTTACCAGCCTGGGCACTTGGCCAAACTGTCTGGGCCCCCGCCCCTGCAGACAGAGGGAGAAGCAGCCAGAAGAGCCCTCTCAACAGCCTGGGCGCTGAGCCAAAATGTCTGGGCCCGCCACTGCAAGCTGTGGGAGACTGGCCCCTTCTCTCCATACTCCGTTGAGCTGAACAAGGGAACAGACCTCACGGCCAACAGGTAAGTATGAGTTTTTTATCTTTTTGATATCTTTTTTAGTTTAGTCTTTTTATTTTCATGTGCCAATTGCCTGAAGAAGACTTAAAAAAGTCGAAACGTCGCGACAGGCACATTAGCTTGCAAAAACATTTAGAGTTTTTGCTTTTTGCTTTTTTCTTTTCTTTTGTTTTGTTTTTTCGTTTTTTATTTTTTTATTTTTAGTTTGGACCCTCCTTACCAGCTGTGAAGTACAAGACAGCGGGGAGTGATTTTGGACTGGGAGACCTACCTGGTTGAGGGCCCGTGCTTCACCTTCCCACCGTTCATTCGGAGGGGGGGATCAGTTCCCTGCACCCTAACTCGCCAGTGCCGCCTCTGGGATAGGTTTCCCACACCCATCCCCACTTCCCTACTTCCTCCAGACCACCTTGGAGACACAAAGACATGGACAACAAGAAGACTAAAGTAAAGAGTGGACCTGTCCCTATCCTGGGATATTTTGACACTAAACCTAACACTGGTTTTTTTGGCCCTAACCCTAACTCAGGATAATTTGGCCCTAATCCTAAACCAGGATTTTTTTTGGCCCTAACCCTAACCAGGGAGACCCTGGCCCTAAGCCTAAAATTTGGACTCTCTGGCCTTATCCCTATCCCAGGATATTTTAACCCTAACCCTAACCGGGGTCACCTTGGCCCTAAACCTAAATTTTGAAGGGGAAGCATGGCCTATGGAAAAGAAGCCCCAAAAGCCAAGCCCCCGCGCAGTAAGGTTCTGTCAGGTGGTGGTGATCAGTCCAATAGGCAAAAGCAAGGTCAAAGGGACAGGAAGATCCACAGGGCCGCAGAGGAATAAGACCCCCCAAAAGGAGGGGGCGAACCCGGGCCGATGGATGGATAAAGGTACCCAAAAGACCAGCAAAGCCATGGACTTGGAAGTTCCTGGGGACAAACCGCTGCGCAGGGTGGACAGCCACTGGGAGGGACACCCCAGAAGCCACGCGCCCACAGGACAGGGAGACTCCATGGGCTGGAGCAAAGGCGGACGCCACCCCTGTCCTCATTTGGTTTAATTTTTTTATTTTTTTAAAAATAACCACTCAGGAGCCACTTTTTATTTTTTTAATTCTTTTTATTCTTCTTCCATGCTTGTGCCTGGTAAAAGGAAAAGAAGTGCCCTCTTACCAGCCTGGGCACTTGGCCAAACTGTCTGGGCCCCCGCCCCTGCAGACAGAGGGAGAAGCAGCCAGAAGAGCCCTCTCAACAGCCTGGGCGCTGAGCCAAAATGTCTGGGCCCGCCACTGCAAGCTGTGGGAGACTGGCCCCTTCTCTCCATACTCCGTTGAGCTGAACAAGGGAACAGACCTCACGGCCAACAGGTAAGTATGAGTTTTTTATCTTTTTGATATCTTTTTTAGTTTAGTCTTTTTATTTTCATGTGCCAATTGCCTGAAGAAGACTTAAAAAAGTCGAAACGTCGCGACAGGCACATTAGCTTGCAAAAACATTTAGAGTTTTTGCTTTTTGCTTTTTTCTTTTCTTTTGTTTTGTTTTTTCGTTTTTTATTTTTTTATTTTTAGTTTGGACCCTCCTTACCAGCTGTGAAGTACAAGACAGCGGGGAGTGATTTTGGACTGGGAGACCTACCTGGTTGAGGGCCCGTGCTTCACCTTCCCACCGTTCATTCGGAGGGGGGGATCAGTTCCCTGCACCCTAACTCGCCAGTGCCGCCTCTGGGATAGGTTTCCCACACCCATCCCCACTTCCCTACTTCCTCCAGACCACCTTGGAGACACAAAGACATGGACAACAAGAAGACTAAAGTAAAGAGTGGACCTGTCCCTATCCTGGGATATTTTGACACTAAACCTAACACTGGTTTTTTTGGCCCTAACCCTAACTCAGGATAATTTGGCCCTAATCCTAAACCAGGATTTTTTTTGGCCCTAACCCTAACCAGGGAGACCCTGGCCCTAAGCCTAAAATTTGGACTCTCTGGCCTTATCCCTATCCCAGGATATTTTAACCCTAACCCTAACCGGGGTCACCTTGGCCCTAAACCTAAATTTTGAAGGGGAAGCATGGCCTATGGAAAAGAAGCCCCAAAAGCCAAGCCCCCGCGCAGTAAGGTTCTGTCAGGTGGTGGTGATCAGTCCAATAGGCAAAAGCAAGGTCAAAGGGACAGGAAGATCCACAGGGCCGCAGAGGAATAAGACCCCCCAAAAGGAGGGGGCGAACCCGGGCCGATGGATGGATAAAGGTACCCAAAAGACCAGCAAAGCCATGGACTTGGAAGTTCCTGGGGACAAACCGCTGCGCAGGGTGGACAGCCACTGGGAGGGACACCCCAGAAGCCACGCGCCCACAGGACAGGGAGACTCCATGGGCTGGAGCAAAGGCGGACGCCACCCCTGTCCTCATTTGGTTTAATTTTTTTATTTTTTTAAAAATAACCACTCAGGAGCCACTTTTTATTTTTTTAATTCTTTTTATTCTTCTTCCATGCTTGTGCCTGGTAAAAGGAAAAGAAGTGCCCTCTTACCAGCCTGGGCACTTGGCCAAACTGTCTGGGCCCCCGCCCCTGCAGACAGAGGGAGAAGCAGCCAGAAGAGCCCTCTCAACAGCCTGGGCGCTGAGCCAAAATGTCTGGGCCCGCCACTGCAAGCTGTGGGAGACTGGCCCCTTCTCTCCATACTCCGTTGAGCTGAACAAGGGAACAGACCTCACGGCCAACAGGTAAGTATGAGTTTTTTATCTTTTTGATATCTTTTTTAGTTTAGTCTTTTTATTTTCATGTGCCAATTGCCTGAAGAAGACTTAAAAAAGTCGAAACGTCGCGACAGGCACATTAGCTTGCAAAAACATTTAGAGTTTTTGCTTTTTGCTTTTTTCTTTTCTTTTGTTTTGTTTTTTCGTTTTTTATTTTTTTATTTTTAGTTTGGACCCTCCTTACCAGCTGTGAAGTACAAGACAGCGGGGAGTGATTTTGGACTGGGAGACCTACCTGGTTGAGGGCCCGTGCTTCACCTTCCCACCGTTCATTCGGAGGGGGGGATCAGTTCCCTGCACCCTAACTCGCCAGTGCCGCCTCTGGGATAGGTTTCCCACACCCATCCCCACTTCCCTACTTCCTCCAGACCACCTTGGAGACACAAAGACATGGACAACAAGAAGACTAAAGTAAAGAGTGGACCTGTCCCTATCCTGGGATATTTTGACACTAAACCTAACACTGGTTTTTTTGGCCCTAACCCTAACTCAGGATAATTTGGCCCTAATCCTAAACCAGGATTTTTTTTGGCCCTAACCCTAACCAGGGAGACCCTGGCCCTAAGCCTAAAATTTGGACTCTCTGGCCTTATCCCTATCCCAGGATATTTTAACCCTAACCCTAACCGGGGTCACCTTGGCCCTAAACCTAAATTTTGAAGGGGAAGCATGGCCTATGGAAAAGAAGCCCCAAAAGCCAAGCCCCCGCGCAGTAAGGTTCTGTCAGGTGGTGGTGATCAGTCCAATAGGCAAAAGCAAGGTCAAAGGGACAGGAAGATCCACAGGGCCGCAGAGGAATAAGACCCCCCAAAAGGAGGGGGCGAACCCGGGCCGATGGATGGATAAAGGTACCCAAAAGACCAGCAAAGCCATGGACTTGGAAGTTCCTGGGGACAAACCGCTGCGCAGGGTGGACAGCCACTGGGAGGGACACCCCAGAAGCCACGCGCCCACAGGACAGGGAGACTCCATGGGCTGGAGCAAAGGCGGACGCCACCCCTGTCCTCATTTGGTTTAATTTTTTTATTTTTTTAAAAATAACCACTCAGGAGCCACTTTTTATTTTTTTAATTCTTTTTATTCTTCTTCCATGCTTGTGCCTGGTAAAAGGAAAAGAAGTGCCCTCTTACCAGCCTGGGCACTTGGCCAAACTGTCTGGGCCCCCGCCCCTGCAGACAGAGGGAGAAGCAGCCAGAAGAGCCCTCTCAACAGCCTGGGCGCTGAGCCAAAATGTCTGGGCCCGCCACTGCAAGCTGTGGGAGACTGGCCCCTTCTCTCCATACTCCGTTGAGCTGAACAAGGGAACAGACCTCACGGCCAACAGGTAAGTATGAGTTTTTTATCTTTTTGATATCTTTTTTAGTTTAGTCTTTTTATTTTCATGTGCCAATTGCCTGAAGAAGACTTAAAAAAGTCGAAACGTCGCGACAGGCACATTAGCTTGCAAAAACATTTAGAGTTTTTGCTTTTTGCTTTTTTCTTTTCTTTTGTTTTGTTTTTTCGTTTTTTATTTTTTTATTTTTAGTTTGGACCCTCCTTACCAGCTGTGAAGTACAAGACAGCGGGGAGTGATTTTGGACTGGGAGACCTACCTGGTTGAGGGCCCGTGCTTCACCTTCCCACCGTTCATTCGGAGGGGGGGATCAGTTCCCTGCACCCTAACTCGCCAGTGCCGCCTCTGGGATAGGTTTCCCACACCCATCCCCACTTCCCTACTTCCTCCAGACCACCTTGGAGACACAAAGACATGGACAACAAGAAGACTAAAGTAAAGAGTGGACCTGTCCCTATCCTGGGATATTTTGACACTAAACCTAACACTGGTTTTTTTGGCCCTAACCCTAACTCAGGATAATTTGGCCCTAATCCTAAACCAGGATTTTTTTTGGCCCTAACCCTAACCAGGGAGACCCTGGCCCTAAGCCTAAAATTTGGACTCTCTGGCCTTATCCCTATCCCAGGATATTTTAACCCTAACCCTAACCGGGGTCACCTTGGCCCTAAACCTAAATTTTGAAGGGGAAGCATGGCCTATGGAAAAGAAGCCCCAAAAGCCAAGCCCCCGCGCAGTAAGGTTCTGTCAGGTGGTGGTGATCAGTCCAATAGGCAAAAGCAAGGTCAAAGGGACAGGAAGATCCACAGGGCCGCAGAGGAATAAGACCCCCCAAAAGGAGGGGGCGAACCCGGGCCGATGGATGGATAAAGGTACCCAAAAGACCAGCAAAGCCATGGACTTGGAAGTTCCTGGGGACAAACCGCTGCGCAGGGTGGACAGCCACTGGGAGGGACACCCCAGAAGCCACGCGCCCACAGGACAGGGAGACTCCATGGGCTGGAGCAAAGGCGGACGCCACCCCTGTCCTCATTTGGTTTAATTTTTTTATTTTTTTAAAAATAACCACTCAGGAGCCACTTTTTATTTTTTTAATTCTTTTTATTCTTCTTCCATGCTTGTGCCTGGTAAAAGGAAAAGAAGTGCCCTCTTACCAGCCTGGGCACTTGGCCAAACTGTCTGGGCCCCCGCCCCTGCAGACAGAGGGAGAAGCAGCCAGAAGAGCCCTCTCAACAGCCTGGGCGCTGAGCCAAAATGTCTGGGCCCGCCACTGCAAGCTGTGGGAGACTGGCCCCTTCTCTCCATACTCCGTTGAGCTGAACAAGGGAACAGACCTCACGGCCAACAGGTAAGTATGAGTTTTTTATCTTTTTGATATCTTTTTTAGTTTAGTCTTTTTATTTTCATGTGCCAATTGCCTGAAGAAGACTTAAAAAAGTCGAAACGTCGCGACAGGCACATTAGCTTGCAAAAACATTTAGAGTTTTTGCTTTTTGCTTTTTTCTTTTCTTTTGTTTTGTTTTTTCGTTTTTTATTTTTTTATTTTTAGTTTGGACCCTCCTTACCAGCTGTGAAGTACAAGACAGCGGGGAGTGATTTTGGACTGGGAGACCTACCTGGTTGAGGGCCCGTGCTTCACCTTCCCACCGTTCATTCGGAGGGGGGGATCAGTTCCCTGCACCCTAACTCGCCAGTGCCGCCTCTGGGATAGGTTTCCCACACCCATCCCCACTTCCCTACTTC
>NW_027185372.1:0-20216 GCF_022577435.1 Embiotoca jacksoni | reverse complement strand
ATTTGGCCCTAATCCTAAACCAGGATTTTTTTGGCCCTAACCCTAACCAGGGAGACCCTGGCCCTAAGCCTAAAATTTGGACTCTCTGGCCTTATCCCTATCCCAGGATATTTTAACCCTAACCCTAACCGGGGTCACCTTGAAAGGCCCTAAACCTAAATTTTGAAGGGGAAGCATGGCCTATGGAAAAGAAGCCCCAAAAGCCAAGCCCCCGCGCAGTAAGGTTCTGTCAGGTGGTGGTGATCAGTCCAATAGGCAAAAGCAAGGTCAAAGGGACAGGAAGATCCACAGGGCCGCAGAGGAATAAGACCCCCCAAAAGGAGGGGGCGAACCCGGGCCGATGGATGGATAAAGGTACCCAAAAGACCAGCAAAGCCATGGACTTGGAAGTTCCTGGGGACAAACCGCTGCGCAGGGTGGACAGCCACTGGGAGGGACACCCCAGAAGCCACGCGCCCACAGGACAGGGAGACTCCATGGGCTGGAGCAAAGGCGGACGCCACCCCTGTCCTCATTTGGTTTAATTTTTTTATTTTTTTAAAAATAACCACTCAGGAGCCACTTTTTATTTTTTTAATTCTTTTTATTCTTCTTCCATGCTTGTGCCTGGTAAAAGGAAAAGAAGTGCCCTCTTACCAGCCTGGGCACTTGGCCAAACTGTCTGGGCCCCCGCCCCTGCAGACAGAGGGAGAAGCAGCCAGAAGAGCCCTCTCAACAGCCTGGGCGCTGAGCCAAAATGTCTGGGCCCGCCACTGCAAGCTGTGGGAGACTGGCCCCTTCTCTCCATACTCCGTTGAGCTGAACAAGGGAACAGACCTCACGGCCAACAGGTAAGTATGAGTTTTTTATCTTTTTGATATCTTTTTTAGTTTAGTCTTTTTATTTTCATGTGCCAATTGCCTGAAGAAGACTTAAAAAAGTCGAAACGTCGCGACAGGCACATTAGCTTGCAAAAACATTTAGAGTTTTTGCTTTTTGCTTTTTTCTTTTCTTTTGTTTTGTTTTTTCGTTTTTTATTTTTTTATTTTTAGTTTGGACCCTCCTTACCAGCTGTGAAGTACAAGACAGCGGGGAGTGATTTTGGACTGGGAGACCTACCTGGTTGAGGGCCCGTGCTTCACCTTCCCACCGTTCATTCGGAGGGGGGGATCAGTTCCCTGCACCCTAACTCGCCAGTGCCGCCTCTGGGATAGGTTTCCCACACCCATCCCCACTTCCCTACTTCCTCCAGACCACCTTGGAGACACAAAGACATGGACAACAAGAAGACTAAAGTAAAGAGTGGACCTGTCCCTATCCTGGGATATTTTGACACTAAACCTAACACTGGTTTTTTTGGCCCTAACCCTAACTCAGGATAATTTGGCCCTAATCCTAAACCAGGATTTTTTTTGGCCCTAACCCTAACCAGGGAGACCCTGGCCCTAAGCCTAAAATTTGGACTCTCTGGCCTTATCCCTATCCCAGGATATTTTAACCCTAACCCTAACCGGGGTCACCTTGGCCCTAAACCTAAATTTTGAAGGGGAAGCATGGCCTATGGAAAAGAAGCCCCAAAAGCCAAGCCCCCGCGCAGTAAGGTTCTGTCAGGTGGTGGTGATCAGTCCAATAGGCAAAAGCAAGGTCAAAGGGACAGGAAGATCCACAGGGCCGCAGAGGAATAAGACCCCCCAAAAGGAGGGGGCGAACCCGGGCCGATGGATGGATAAAGGTACCCAAAAGACCAGCAAAGCCATGGACTTGGAAGTTCCTGGGGACAAACCGCTGCGCAGGGTGGACAGCCACTGGGAGGGACACCCCAGAAGCCACGCGCCCACAGGACAGGGAGACTCCATGGGCTGGAGCAAAGGCGGACGCCACCCCTGTCCTCATTTGGTTTAATTTTTTTATTTTTTTAAAAATAACCACTCAGGAGCCACTTTTTATTTTTTTAATTCTTTTTATTCTTCTTCCATGCTTGTGCCTGGTAAAAGGAAAAGAAGTGCCCTCTTACCAGCCTGGGCACTTGGCCAAACTGTCTGGGCCCCCGCCCCTGCAGACAGAGGGAGAAGCAGCCAGAAGAGCCCTCTCAACAGCCTGGGCGCTGAGCCAAAATGTCTGGGCCCGCCACTGCAAGCTGTGGGAGACTGGCCCCTTCTCTCCATACTCCGTTGAGCTGAACAAGGGAACAGACCTCACGGCCAACAGGTAAGTATGAGTTTTTTATCTTTTTGATATCTTTTTTAGTTTAGTCTTTTTATTTTCATGTGCCAATTGCCTGAAGAAGACTTAAAAAAGTCGAAACGTCGCGACAGGCACATTAGCTTGCAAAAACATTTAGAGTTTTTGCTTTTTGCTTTTTTCTTTTCTTTTGTTTTGTTTTTTCGTTTTTTATTTTTTTATTTTTAGTTTGGACCCTCCTTACCAGCTGTGAAGTACAAGACAGCGGGGAGTGATTTTGGACTGGGAGACCTACCTGGTTGAGGGCCCGTGCTTCACCTTCCCACCGTTCATTCGGAGGGGGGGATCAGTTCCCTGCACCCTAACTCGCCAGTGCCGCCTCTGGGATAGGTTTCCCACACCCATCCCCACTTCCCTACTTCCTCCAGACCACCTTGGAGACACAAAGACATGGACAACAAGAAGACTAAAGTAAAGAGTGGACCTGTCCCTATCCTGGGATATTTTGACACTAAACCTAACACTGGTTTTTTTGGCCCTAACCCTAACTCAGGATAATTTGGCCCTAATCCTAAACCAGGATTTTTTTTGGCCCTAACCCTAACCAGGGAGACCCTGGCCCTAAGCCTAAAATTTGGACTCTCTGGCCTTATCCCTATCCCAGGATATTTTAACCCTAACCCTAACCGGGGTCACCTTGGCCCTAAACCTAAATTTTGAAGGGGAAGCATGGCCTATGGAAAAGAAGCCCCAAAAGCCAAGCCCCCGCGCAGTAAGGTTCTGTCAGGTGGTGGTGATCAGTCCAATAGGCAAAAGCAAGGTCAAAGGGACAGGAAGATCCACAGGGCCGCAGAGGAATAAGACCCCCCAAAAGGAGGGGGCGAACCCGGGCCGATGGATGGATAAAGGTACCCAAAAGACCAGCAAAGCCATGGACTTGGAAGTTCCTGGGGACAAACCGCTGCGCAGGGTGGACAGCCACTGGGAGGGACACCCCAGAAGCCACGCGCCCACAGGACAGGGAGACTCCATGGGCTGGAGCAAAGGCGGACGCCACCCCTGTCCTCATTTGGTTTAATTTTTTTATTTTTTTAAAAATAACCACTCAGGAGCCACTTTTTATTTTTTTAATTCTTTTTATTCTTCTTCCATGCTTGTGCCTGGTAAAAGGAAAAGAAGTGCCCTCTTACCAGCCTGGGCACTTGGCCAAACTGTCTGGGCCCCCGCCCCTGCAGACAGAGGGAGAAGCAGCCAGAAGAGCCCTCTCAACAGCCTGGGCGCTGAGCCAAAATGTCTGGGCCCGCCACTGCAAGCTGTGGGAGACTGGCCCCTTCTCTCCATACTCCGTTGAGCTGAACAAGGGAACAGACCTCACGGCCAACAGGTAAGTATGAGTTTTTTATCTTTTTGATATCTTTTTTAGTTTAGTCTTTTTATTTTCATGTGCCAATTGCCTGAAGAAGACTTAAAAAAGTCGAAACGTCGCGACAGGCACATTAGCTTGCAAAAACATTTAGAGTTTTTGCTTTTTGCTTTTTTCTTTTCTTTTGTTTTGTTTTTTCGTTTTTTATTTTTTTATTTTTAGTTTGGACCCTCCTTACCAGCTGTGAAGTACAAGACAGCGGGGAGTGATTTTGGACTGGGAGACCTACCTGGTTGAGGGCCCGTGCTTCACCTTCCCACCGTTCATTCGGAGGGGGGGATCAGTTCCCTGCACCCTAACTCGCCAGTGCCGCCTCTGGGATAGGTTTCCCACACCCATCCCCACTTCCCTACTTCCTCCAGACCACCTTGGAGACACAAAGACATGGACAACAAGAAGACTAAAGTAAAGAGTGGACCTGTCCCTATCCTGGGATATTTTGACACTAAACCTAACACTGGTTTTTTTGGCCCTAACCCTAACTCAGGATAATTTGGCCCTAATCCTAAACCAGGATTTTTTTTGGCCCTAACCCTAACCAGGGAGACCCTGGCCCTAAGCCTAAAATTTGGACTCTCTGGCCTTATCCCTATCCCAGGATATTTTAACCCTAACCCTAACCGGGGTCACCTTGGCCCTAAACCTAAATTTTGAAGGGGAAGCATGGCCTATGGAAAAGAAGCCCCAAAAGCCAAGCCCCCGCGCAGTAAGGTTCTGTCAGGTGGTGGTGATCAGTCCAATAGGCAAAAGCAAGGTCAAAGGGACAGGAAGATCCACAGGGCCGCAGAGGAATAAGACCCCCCAAAAGGAGGGGGCGAACCCGGGCCGATGGATGGATAAAGGTACCCAAAAGACCAGCAAAGCCATGGACTTGGAAGTTCCTGGGGACAAACCGCTGCGCAGGGTGGACAGCCACTGGGAGGGACACCCCAGAAGCCACGCGCCCACAGGACAGGGAGACTCCATGGGCTGGAGCAAAGGCGGACGCCACCCCTGTCCTCATTTGGTTTAATTTTTTTATTTTTTTAAAAATAACCACTCAGGAGCCACTTTTTATTTTTTTAATTCTTTTTATTCTTCTTCCATGCTTGTGCCTGGTAAAAGGAAAAGAAGTGCCCTCTTACCAGCCTGGGCACTTGGCCAAACTGTCTGGGCCCCCGCCCCTGCAGACAGAGGGAGAAGCAGCCAGAAGAGCCCTCTCAACAGCCTGGGCGCTGAGCCAAAATGTCTGGGCCCGCCACTGCAAGCTGTGGGAGACTGGCCCCTTCTCTCCATACTCCGTTGAGCTGAACAAGGGAACAGACCTCACGGCCAACAGGTAAGTATGAGTTTTTTATCTTTTTGATATCTTTTTTAGTTTAGTCTTTTTATTTTCATGTGCCAATTGCCTGAAGAAGACTTAAAAAAGTCGAAACGTCGCGACAGGCACATTAGCTTGCAAAAACATTTAGAGTTTTTGCTTTTTGCTTTTTTCTTTTCTTTTGTTTTGTTTTTTCGTTTTTTATTTTTTTATTTTTAGTTTGGACCCTCCTTACCAGCTGTGAAGTACAAGACAGCGGGGAGTGATTTTGGACTGGGAGACCTACCTGGTTGAGGGCCCGTGCTTCACCTTCCCACCGTTCATTCGGAGGGGGGGATCAGTTCCCTGCACCCTAACTCGCCAGTGCCGCCTCTGGGATAGGTTTCCCACACCCATCCCCACTTCCCTACTTCCTCCAGACCACCTTGGAGACACAAAGACATGGACAACAAGAAGACTAAAGTAAAGAGTGGACCTGTCCCTATCCTGGGATATTTTGACACTAAACCTAACACTGGTTTTTTTGGCCCTAACCCTAACTCAGGATAATTTGGCCCTAATCCTAAACCAGGATTTTTTTTGGCCCTAACCCTAACCAGGGAGACCCTGGCCCTAAGCCTAAAATTTGGACTCTCTGGCCTTATCCCTATCCCAGGATATTTTAACCCTAACCCTAACCGGGGTCACCTTGGCCCTAAACCTAAATTTTGAAGGGGAAGCATGGCCTATGGAAAAGAAGCCCCAAAAGCCAAGCCCCCGCGCAGTAAGGTTCTGTCAGGTGGTGGTGATCAGTCCAATAGGCAAAAGCAAGGTCAAAGGGACAGGAAGATCCACAGGGCCGCAGAGGAATAAGACCCCCCAAAAGGAGGGGGCGAACCCGGGCCGATGGATGGATAAAGGTACCCAAAAGACCAGCAAAGCCATGGACTTGGAAGTTCCTGGGGACAAACCGCTGCGCAGGGTGGACAGCCACTGGGAGGGACACCCCAGAAGCCACGCGCCCACAGGACAGGGAGACTCCATGGGCTGGAGCAAAGGCGGACGCCACCCCTGTCCTCATTTGGTTTAATTTTTTTATTTTTTTAAAAATAACCACTCAGGAGCCACTTTTTATTTTTTTAATTCTTTTTATTCTTCTTCCATGCTTGTGCCTGGTAAAAGGAAAAGAAGTGCCCTCTTACCAGCCTGGGCACTTGGCCAAACTGTCTGGGCCCCCGCCCCTGCAGACAGAGGGAGAAGCAGCCAGAAGAGCCCTCTCAACAGCCTGGGCGCTGAGCCAAAATGTCTGGGCCCGCCACTGCAAGCTGTGGGAGACTGGCCCCTTCTCTCCATACTCCGTTGAGCTGAACAAGGGAACAGACCTCACGGCCAACAGGTAAGTATGAGTTTTTTATCTTTTTGATATCTTTTTTAGTTTAGTCTTTTTATTTTCATGTGCCAATTGCCTGAAGAAGACTTAAAAAAGTCGAAACGTCGCGACAGGCACATTAGCTTGCAAAAACATTTAGAGTTTTTGCTTTTTGCTTTTTTCTTTTCTTTTGTTTTGTTTTTTCGTTTTTTATTTTTTTATTTTTAGTTTGGACCCTCCTTACCAGCTGTGAAGTACAAGACAGCGGGGAGTGATTTTGGACTGGGAGACCTACCTGGTTGAGGGCCCGTGCTTCACCTTCCCACCGTTCATTCGGAGGGGGGGATCAGTTCCCTGCACCCTAACTCGCCAGTGCCGCCTCTGGGATAGGTTTCCCACACCCATCCCCACTTCCCTACTTCCTCCAGACCACCTTGGAGACACAAAGACATGGACAACAAGAAGACTAAAGTAAAGAGTGGACCTGTCCCTATCCTGGGATATTTTGACACTAAACCTAACACTGGTTTTTTTGGCCCTAACCCTAACTCAGGATAATTTGGCCCTAATCCTAAACCAGGATTTTTTTTGGCCCTAACCCTAACCAGGGAGACCCTGGCCCTAAGCCTAAAATTTGGACTCTCTGGCCTTATCCCTATCCCAGGATATTTTAACCCTAACCCTAACCGGGGTCACCTTGGCCCTAAACCTAAATTTTGAAGGGGAAGCATGGCCTATGGAAAAGAAGCCCCAAAAGCCAAGCCCCCGCGCAGTAAGGTTCTGTCAGGTGGTGGTGATCAGTCCAATAGGCAAAAGCAAGGTCAAAGGGACAGGAAGATCCACAGGGCCGCAGAGGAATAAGACCCCCCAAAAGGAGGGGGCGAACCCGGGCCGATGGATGGATAAAGGTACCCAAAAGACCAGCAAAGCCATGGACTTGGAAGTTCCTGGGGACAAACCGCTGCGCAGGGTGGACAGCCACTGGGAGGGACACCCCAGAAGCCACGCGCCCACAGGACAGGGAGACTCCATGGGCTGGAGCAAAGGCGGACGCCACCCCTGTCCTCATTTGGTTTAATTTTTTTATTTTTTTAAAAATAACCACTCAGGAGCCACTTTTTATTTTTTTAATTCTTTTTATTCTTCTTCCATGCTTGTGCCTGGTAAAAGGAAAAGAAGTGCCCTCTTACCAGCCTGGGCACTTGGCCAAACTGTCTGGGCCCCCGCCCCTGCAGACAGAGGGAGAAGCAGCCAGAAGAGCCCTCTCAACAGCCTGGGCGCTGAGCCAAAATGTCTGGGCCCGCCACTGCAAGCTGTGGGAGACTGGCCCCTTCTCTCCATACTCCGTTGAGCTGAACAAGGGAACAGACCTCACGGCCAACAGGTAAGTATGAGTTTTTTATCTTTTTGATATCTTTTTTAGTTTAGTCTTTTTATTTTCATGTGCCAATTGCCTGAAGAAGACTTAAAAAAGTCGAAACGTCGCGACAGGCACATTAGCTTGCAAAAACATTTAGAGTTTTTGCTTTTTGCTTTTTTCTTTTCTTTTGTTTTGTTTTTTCGTTTTTTATTTTTTTATTTTTAGTTTGGACCCTCCTTACCAGCTGTGAAGTACAAGACAGCGGGGAGTGATTTTGGACTGGGAGACCTACCTGGTTGAGGGCCCGTGCTTCACCTTCCCACCGTTCATTCGGAGGGGGGGATCAGTTCCCTGCACCCTAACTCGCCAGTGCCGCCTCTGGGATAGGTTTCCCACACCCATCCCCACTTCCCTACTTCCTCCAGACCACCTTGGAGACACAAAGACATGGACAACAAGAAGACTAAAGTAAAGAGTGGACCTGTCCCTATCCTGGGATATTTTGACACTAAACCTAACACTGGTTTTTTTGGCCCTAACCCTAACTCAGGATAATTTGGCCCTAATCCTAAACCAGGATTTTTTTTGGCCCTAACCCTAACCAGGGAGACCCTGGCCCTAAGCCTAAAATTTGGACTCTCTGGCCTTATCCCTATCCCAGGATATTTTAACCCTAACCCTAACCGGGGTCACCTTGGCCCTAAACCTAAATTTTGAAGGGGAAGCATGGCCTATGGAAAAGAAGCCCCAAAAGCCAAGCCCCCGCGCAGTAAGGTTCTGTCAGGTGGTGGTGATCAGTCCAATAGGCAAAAGCAAGGTCAAAGGGACAGGAAGATCCACAGGGCCGCAGAGGAATAAGACCCCCCAAAAGGAGGGGGCGAACCCGGGCCGATGGATGGATAAAGGTACCCAAAAGACCAGCAAAGCCATGGACTTGGAAGTTCCTGGGGACAAACCGCTGCGCAGGGTGGACAGCCACTGGGAGGGACACCCCAGAAGCCACGCGCCCACAGGACAGGGAGACTCCATGGGCTGGAGCAAAGGCGGACGCCACCCCTGTCCTCATTTGGTTTAATTTTTTTATTTTTTTAAAAATAACCACTCAGGAGCCACTTTTTATTTTTTTAATTCTTTTTATTCTTCTTCCATGCTTGTGCCTGGTAAAAGGAAAAGAAGTGCCCTCTTACCAGCCTGGGCACTTGGCCAAACTGTCTGGGCCCCCGCCCCTGCAGACAGAGGGAGAAGCAGCCAGAAGAGCCCTCTCAACAGCCTGGGCGCTGAGCCAAAATGTCTGGGCCCGCCACTGCAAGCTGTGGGAGACTGGCCCCTTCTCTCCATACTCCGTTGAGCTGAACAAGGGAACAGACCTCACGGCCAACAGGTAAGTATGAGTTTTTTATCTTTTTGATATCTTTTTTAGTTTAGTCTTTTTATTTTCATGTGCCAATTGCCTGAAGAAGACTTAAAAAAGTCGAAACGTCGCGACAGGCACATTAGCTTGCAAAAACATTTAGAGTTTTTGCTTTTTGCTTTTTTCTTTTCTTTTGTTTTGTTTTTTCGTTTTTTATTTTTTTATTTTTAGTTTGGACCCTCCTTACCAGCTGTGAAGTACAAGACAGCGGGGAGTGATTTTGGACTGGGAGACCTACCTGGTTGAGGGCCCGTGCTTCACCTTCCCACCGTTCATTCGGAGGGGGGGATCAGTTCCCTGCACCCTAACTCGCCAGTGCCGCCTCTGGGATAGGTTTCCCACACCCATCCCCACTTCCCTACTTCCTCCAGACCACCTTGGAGACACAAAGACATGGACAACAAGAAGACTAAAGTAAAGAGTGGACCTGTCCCTATCCTGGGATATTTTGACACTAAACCTAACACTGGTTTTTTTGGCCCTAACCCTAACTCAGGATAATTTGGCCCTAATCCTAAACCAGGATTTTTTTTGGCCCTAACCCTAACCAGGGAGACCCTGGCCCTAAGCCTAAAATTTGGACTCTCTGGCCTTATCCCTATCCCAGGATATTTTAACCCTAACCCTAACCGGGGTCACCTTGGCCCTAAACCTAAATTTTGAAGGGGAAGCATGGCCTATGGAAAAGAAGCCCCAAAAGCCAAGCCCCCGCGCAGTAAGGTTCTGTCAGGTGGTGGTGATCAGTCCAATAGGCAAAAGCAAGGTCAAAGGGACAGGAAGATCCACAGGGCCGCAGAGGAATAAGACCCCCCAAAAGGAGGGGGCGAACCCGGGCCGATGGATGGATAAAGGTACCCAAAAGACCAGCAAAGCCATGGACTTGGAAGTTCCTGGGGACAAACCGCTGCGCAGGGTGGACAGCCACTGGGAGGGACACCCCAGAAGCCACGCGCCCACAGGACAGGGAGACTCCATGGGCTGGAGCAAAGGCGGACGCCACCCCTGTCCTCATTTGGTTTAATTTTTTTATTTTTTTAAAAATAACCACTCAGGAGCCACTTTTTATTTTTTTAATTCTTTTTATTCTTCTTCCATGCTTGTGCCTGGTAAAAGGAAAAGAAGTGCCCTCTTACCAGCCTGGGCACTTGGCCAAACTGTCTGGGCCCCCGCCCCTGCAGACAGAGGGAGAAGCAGCCAGAAGAGCCCTCTCAACAGCCTGGGCGCTGAGCCAAAATGTCTGGGCCCGCCACTGCAAGCTGTGGGAGACTGGCCCCTTCTCTCCATACTCCGTTGAGCTGAACAAGGGAACAGACCTCACGGCCAACAGGTAAGTATGAGTTTTTTATCTTTTTGATATCTTTTTTAGTTTAGTCTTTTTATTTTCATGTGCCAATTGCCTGAAGAAGACTTAAAAAAGTCGAAACGTCGCGACAGGCACATTAGCTTGCAAAAACATTTAGAGTTTTTGCTTTTTGCTTTTTTCTTTTCTTTTGTTTTGTTTTTTCGTTTTTTATTTTTTTATTTTTAGTTTGGACCCTCCTTACCAGCTGTGAAGTACAAGACAGCGGGGAGTGATTTTGGACTGGGAGACCTACCTGGTTGAGGGCCCGTGCTTCACCTTCCCACCGTTCATTCGGAGGGGGGGATCAGTTCCCTGCACCCTAACTCGCCAGTGCCGCCTCTGGGATAGGTTTCCCACACCCATCCCCACTTCCCTACTTCCTCCAGACCACCTTGGAGACACAAAGACATGGACAACAAGAAGACTAAAGTAAAGAGTGGACCTGTCCCTATCCTGGGATATTTTGACACTAAACCTAACACTGGTTTTTTTGGCCCTAACCCTAACTCAGGATAATTTGGCCCTAATCCTAAACCAGGATTTTTTTTGGCCCTAACCCTAACCAGGGAGACCCTGGCCCTAAGCCTAAAATTTGGACTCTCTGGCCTTATCCCTATCCCAGGATATTTTAACCCTAACCCTAACCGGGGTCACCTTGGCCCTAAACCTAAATTTTGAAGGGGAAGCATGGCCTATGGAAAAGAAGCCCCAAAAGCCAAGCCCCCGCGCAGTAAGGTTCTGTCAGGTGGTGGTGATCAGTCCAATAGGCAAAAGCAAGGTCAAAGGGACAGGAAGATCCACAGGGCCGCAGAGGAATAAGACCCCCCAAAAGGAGGGGGCGAACCCGGGCCGATGGATGGATAAAGGTACCCAAAAGACCAGCAAAGCCATGGACTTGGAAGTTCCTGGGGACAAACCGCTGCGCAGGGTGGACAGCCACTGGGAGGGACACCCCAGAAGCCACGCGCCCACAGGACAGGGAGACTCCATGGGCTGGAGCAAAGGCGGACGCCACCCCTGTCCTCATTTGGTTTAATTTTTTTATTTTTTTAAAAATAACCACTCAGGAGCCACTTTTTATTTTTTTAATTCTTTTTATTCTTCTTCCATGCTTGTGCCTGGTAAAAGGAAAAGAAGTGCCCTCTTACCAGCCTGGGCACTTGGCCAAACTGTCTGGGCCCCCGCCCCTGCAGACAGAGGGAGAAGCAGCCAGAAGAGCCCTCTCAACAGCCTGGGCGCTGAGCCAAAATGTCTGGGCCCGCCACTGCAAGCTGTGGGAGACTGGCCCCTTCTCTCCATACTCCGTTGAGCTGAACAAGGGAACAGACCTCACGGCCAACAGGTAAGTATGAGTTTTTTATCTTTTTGATATCTTTTTTAGTTTAGTCTTTTTATTTTCATGTGCCAATTGCCTGAAGAAGACTTAAAAAAGTCGAAACGTCGCGACAGGCACATTAGCTTGCAAAAACATTTAGAGTTTTTGCTTTTTGCTTTTTTCTTTTCTTTTGTTTTGTTTTTTCGTTTTTTATTTTTTTATTTTTAGTTTGGACCCTCCTTACCAGCTGTGAAGTACAAGACAGCGGGGAGTGATTTTGGACTGGGAGACCTACCTGGTTGAGGGCCCGTGCTTCACCTTCCCACCGTTCATTCGGAGGGGGGGATCAGTTCCCTGCACCCTAACTCGCCAGTGCCGCCTCTGGGATAGGTTTCCCACACCCATCCCCACTTCCCTACTTCCTCCAGACCACCTTGGAGACACAAAGACATGGACAACAAGAAGACTAAAGTAAAGAGTGGACCTGTCCCTATCCTGGGATATTTTGACACTAAACCTAACACTGGTTTTTTTGGCCCTAACCCTAACTCAGGATAATTTGGCCCTAATCCTAAACCAGGATTTTTTTTGGCCCTAACCCTAACCAGGGAGACCCTGGCCCTAAGCCTAAAATTTGGACTCTCTGGCCTTATCCCTATCCCAGGATATTTTAACCCTAACCCTAACCGGGGTCACCTTGGCCCTAAACCTAAATTTTGAAGGGGAAGCATGGCCTATGGAAAAGAAGCCCCAAAAGCCAAGCCCCCGCGCAGTAAGGTTCTGTCAGGTGGTGGTGATCAGTCCAATAGGCAAAAGCAAGGTCAAAGGGACAGGAAGATCCACAGGGCCGCAGAGGAATAAGACCCCCCAAAAGGAGGGGGCGAACCCGGGCCGATGGATGGATAAAGGTACCCAAAAGACCAGCAAAGCCATGGACTTGGAAGTTCCTGGGGACAAACCGCTGCGCAGGGTGGACAGCCACTGGGAGGGACACCCCAGAAGCCACGCGCCCACAGGACAGGGAGACTCCATGGGCTGGAGCAAAGGCGGACGCCACCCCTGTCCTCATTTGGTTTAATTTTTTTATTTTTTTAAAAATAACCACTCAGGAGCCACTTTTTATTTTTTTAATTCTTTTTATTCTTCTTCCATGCTTGTGCCTGGTAAAAGGAAAAGAAGTGCCCTCTTACCAGCCTGGGCACTTGGCCAAACTGTCTGGGCCCCCGCCCCTGCAGACAGAGGGAGAAGCAGCCAGAAGAGCCCTCTCAACAGCCTGGGCGCTGAGCCAAAATGTCTGGGCCCGCCACTGCAAGCTGTGGGAGACTGGCCCCTTCTCTCCATACTCCGTTGAGCTGAACAAGGGAACAGACCTCACGGCCAACAGGTAAGTATGAGTTTTTTATCTTTTTGATATCTTTTTTAGTTTAGTCTTTTTATTTTCATGTGCCAATTGCCTGAAGAAGACTTAAAAAAGTCGAAACGTCGCGACAGGCACATTAGCTTGCAAAAACATTTAGAGTTTTTGCTTTTTGCTTTTTTCTTTTCTTTTGTTTTGTTTTTTCGTTTTTTATTTTTTTATTTTTAGTTTGGACCCTCCTTACCAGCTGTGAAGTACAAGACAGCGGGGAGTGATTTTGGACTGGGAGACCTACCTGGTTGAGGGCCCGTGCTTCACCTTCCCACCGTTCATTCGGAGGGGGGGATCAGTTCCCTGCACCCTAACTCGCCAGTGCCGCCTCTGGGATAGGTTTCCCACACCCATCCCCACTTCCCTACTTCCTCCAGACCACCTTGGAGACACAAAGACATGGACAACAAGAAGACTAAAGTAAAGAGTGGACCTGTCCCTATCCTGGGATATTTTGACACTAAACCTAACACTGGTTTTTTTGGCCCTAACCCTAACTCAGGATAATTTGGCCCTAATCCTAAACCAGGATTTTTTTTGGCCCTAACCCTAACCAGGGAGACCCTGGCCCTAAGCCTAAAATTTGGACTCTCTGGCCTTATCCCTATCCCAGGATATTTTAACCCTAACCCTAACCGGGGTCACCTTGGCCCTAAACCTAAATTTTGAAGGGGAAGCATGGCCTATGGAAAAGAAGCCCCAAAAGCCAAGCCCCCGCGCAGTAAGGTTCTGTCAGGTGGTGGTGATCAGTCCAATAGGCAAAAGCAAGGTCAAAGGGACAGGAAGATCCACAGGGCCGCAGAGGAATAAGACCCCCCAAAAGGAGGGGGCGAACCCGGGCCGATGGATGGATAAAGGTACCCAAAAGACCAGCAAAGCCATGGACTTGGAAGTTCCTGGGGACAAACCGCTGCGCAGGGTGGACAGCCACTGGGAGGGACACCCCAGAAGCCACGCGCCCACAGGACAGGGAGACTCCATGGGCTGGAGCAAAGGCGGACGCCACCCCTGTCCTCATTTGGTTTAATTTTTTTATTTTTTTAAAAATAACCACTCAGGAGCCACTTTTTATTTTTTTAATTCTTTTTATTCTTCTTCCATGCTTGTGCCTGGTAAAAGGAAAAGAAGTGCCCTCTTACCAGCCTGGGCACTTGGCCAAACTGTCTGGGCCCCCGCCCCTGCAGACAGAGGGAGAAGCAGCCAGAAGAGCCCTCTCAACAGCCTGGGCGCTGAGCCAAAATGTCTGGGCCCGCCACTGCAAGCTGTGGGAGACTGGCCCCTTCTCTCCATACTCCGTTGAGCTGAACAAGGGAACAGACCTCACGGCCAACAGGTAAGTATGAGTTTTTTATCTTTTTGATATCTTTTTTAGTTTAGTCTTTTTATTTTCATGTGCCAATTGCCTGAAGAAGACTTAAAAAAGTCGAAACGTCGCGACAGGCACATTAGCTTGCAAAAACATTTAGAGTTTTTGCTTTTTGCTTTTTTCTTTTCTTTTGTTTTGTTTTTTCGTTTTTTATTTTTTTATTTTTAGTTTGGACCCTCCTTACCAGCTGTGAAGTACAAGACAGCGGGGAGTGATTTTGGACTGGGAGACCTACCTGGTTGAGGGCCCGTGCTTCACCTTCCCACCGTTCATTCGGAGGGGGGGATCAGTTCCCTGCACCCTAACTCGCCAGTGCCGCCTCTGGGATAGGTTTCCCACACCCATCCCCACTTCCCTACTTCCTCCAGACCACCTTGGAGACACAAAGACATGGACAACAAGAAGACTAAAGTAAAGAGTGGACCTGTCCCTATCCTGGGATATTTTGACACTAAACCTAACACTGGTTTTTTTGGCCCTAACCCTAACTCAGGATAATTTGGCCCTAATCCTAAACCAGGATTTTTTTTGGCCCTAACCCTAACCAGGGAGACCCTGGCCCTAAGCCTAAAATTTGGACTCTCTGGCCTTATCCCTATCCCAGGATATTTTAACCCTAACCCTAACCGGGGTCACCTTGGCCCTAAACCTAAATTTTGAAGGGGAAGCATGGCCTATGGAAAAGAAGCCCCAAAAGCCAAGCCCCCGCGCAGTAAGGTTCTGTCAGGTGGTGGTGATCAGTCCAATAGGCAAAAGCAAGGTCAAAGGGACAGGAAGATCCACAGGGCCGCAGAGGAATAAGACCCCCCAAAAGGAGGGGGCGAACCCGGGCCGATGGATGGATAAAGGTACCCAAAAGACCAGCAAAGCCATGGACTTGGAAGTTCCTGGGGACAAACCGCTGCGCAGGGTGGACAGCCACTGGGAGGGACACCCCAGAAGCCACGCGCCCACAGGACAGGGAGACTCCATGGGCTGGAGCAAAGGCGGACGCCACCCCTGTCCTCATTTGGTTTAATTTTTTTATTTTTTTAAAAATAACCACTCAGGAGCCACTTTTTATTTTTTTAATTCTTTTTATTCTTCTTCCATGCTTGTGCCTGGTAAAAGGAAAAGAAGTGCCCTCTTACCAGCCTGGGCACTTGGCCAAACTGTCTGGGCCCCCGCCCCTGCAGACAGAGGGAGAAGCAGCCAGAAGAGCCCTCTCAACAGCCTGGGCGCTGAGCCAAAATGTCTGGGCCCGCCACTGCAAGCTGTGGGAGACTGGCCCCTTCTCTCCATACTCCGTTGAGCTGAACAAGGGAACAGACCTCACGGCCAACAGGTAAGTATGAGTTTTTTATCTTTTTGATATCTTTTTTAGTTTAGTCTTTTTATTTTCATGTGCCAATTGCCTGAAGAAGACTTAAAAAAGTCGAAACGTCGCGACAGGCACATTAGCTTGCAAAAACATTTAGAGTTTTTGCTTTTTGCTTTTTTCTTTTCTTTTGTTTTGTTTTTTCGTTTTTTATTTTTTTATTTTTAGTTTGGACCCTCCTTACCAGCTGTGAAGTACAAGACAGCGGGGAGTGATTTTGGACTGGGAGACCTACCTGGTTGAGGGCCCGTGCTTCACCTTCCCACCGTTCATTCGGAGGGGGGGATCAGTTCCCTGCACCCTAACTCGCCAGTGCCGCCTCTGGGATAGGTTTCCCACACCCATCCCCACTTCCCTACTTCCTCCAGACCACCTTGGAGACACAAAGACATGGACAACAAGAAGACTAAAGTAAAGAGTGGACCTGTCCCTATCCTGGGATATTTTGACACTAAACCTAACACTGGTTTTTTTGGCCCTAACCCTAACTCAGGATAATTTGGCCCTAATCCTAAACCAGGATTTTTTTTGGCCCTAACCCTAACCAGGGAGACCCTGGCCCTAAGCCTAAAATTTGGACTCTCTGGCCTTATCCCTATCCCAGGATATTTTAACCCTAACCCTAACCGGGGTCACCTTGGCCCTAAACCTAAATTTTGAAGGGGAAGCATGGCCTATGGAAAAGAAGCCCCAAAAGCCAAGCCCCCGCGCAGTAAGGTTCTGTCAGGTGGTGGTGATCAGTCCAATAGGCAAAAGCAAGGTCAAAGGGACAGGAAGATCCACAGGGCCGCAGAGGAATAAGACCCCCCAAAAGGAGGGGGCGAACCCGGGCCGATGGATGGATAAAGGTACCCAAAAGACCAGCAAAGCCATGGACTTGGAAGTTCCTGGGGACAAACCGCTGCGCAGGGTGGACAGCCACTGGGAGGGACACCCCAGAAGCCACGCGCCCACAGGACAGGGAGACTCCATGGGCTGGAGCAAAGGCGGACGCCACCCCTGTCCTCATTTGGTTTAATTTTTTTATTTTTTTAAAAATAACCACTCAGGAGCCACTTTTTATTTTTTTAATTCTTTTTATTCTTCTTCCATGCTTGTGCCTGGTAAAAGGAAAAGAAGTGCCCTCTTACCAGCCTGGGCACTTGGCCAAACTGTCTGGGCCCCCGCCCCTGCAGACAGAGGGAGAAGCAGCCAGAAGAGCCCTCTCAACAGCCTGGGCGCTGAGCCAAAATGTCTGGGCCCGCCACTGCAAGCTGTGGGAGACTGGCCCCTTCTCTCCATACTCCGTTGAGCTGAACAAGGGAACAGACCTCACGGCCAACAGGTAAGTATGAGTTTTTTATCTTTTTGATATCTTTTTTAGTTTAGTCTTTTTATTTTCATGTGCCAATTGCCTGAAGAAGACTTAAAAAAGTCGAAACGTCGCGACAGGCACATTAGCTTGCAAAAACATTTAGAGTTTTTGCTTTTTGCTTTTTTCTTTTCTTTTGTTTTGTTTTTTCGTTTTTTATTTTTTTATTTTTAGTTTGGACCCTCCTTACCAGCTGTGAAGTACAAGACAGCGGGGAGTGATTTTGGACTGGGAGACCTACCTGGTTGAGGGCCCGTGCTTCACCTTCCCACCGTTCATTCGGAGGGGGGGATCAGTTCCCTGCACCCTAACTCGCCAGTGCCGCCTCTGGGATAGGTTTCCCACACCCATCCCCACTTCCCTACTTCCTCCAGACCACCTTGGAGACACAAAGACATGGACAACAAGAAGACTAAAGTAAAGAGTGGACCTGTCCCTATCCTGGGATATTTTGACACTAAACCTAACACTGGTTTTTTTGGCCCTAACCCTAACTCAGGATAATTTGGCCCTAATCCTAAACCAGGATTTTTTTTGGCCCTAACCCTAACCAGGGAGACCCTGGCCCTAAGCCTAAAATTTGGACTCTCTGGCCTTATCCCTATCCCAGGATATTTTAACCCTAACCCTAACCGGGGTCACCTTGGCCCTAAACCTAAATTTTGAAGGGGAAGCATGGCCTATGGAAAAGAAGCCCCAAAAGCCAAGCCCCCGCGCAGTAAGGTTCTGTCAGGTGGTGGTGATCAGTCCAATAGGCAAAAGCAAGGTCAAAGGGACAGGAAGATCCACAGGGCCGCAGAGGAATAAGACCCCCCAAAAGGAGGGGGCGAACCCGGGCCGATGGATGGATAAAGGTACCCAAAAGACCAGCAAAGCCATGGACTTGGAAGTTCCTGGGGACAAACCGCTGCGCAGGGTGGACAGCCACTGGGAGGGACACCCCAGAAGCCACGCGCCCACAGGACAGGGAGACTCCATGGGCTGGAGCAAAGGCGGACGCCACCCCTGTCCTCATTTGGTTTAATTTTTTTATTTTTTTAAAAATAACCACTCAGGAGCCACTTTTTATTTTTTTAATTCTTTTTATTCTTCTTCCATGCTTGTGCCTGGTAAAAGGAAAAGAAGTGCCCTCTTACCAGCCTGGGCACTTGGCCAAACTGTCTGGGCCCCCGCCCCTGCAGACAGAGGGAGAAGCAGCCAGAAGAGCCCTCTCAACAGCCTGGGCGCTGAGCCAAAATGTCTGGGCCCGCCACTGCAAGCTGTGGGAGACTGGCCCCTTCTCTCCATACTCCGTTGAGCTGAACAAGGGAACAGACCTCACGGCCAACAGGTAAGTATGAGTTTTTTATCTTTTTGATATCTTTTTTAGTTTAGTCTTTTTATTTTCATGTGCCAATTGCCTGAAGAAGACTTAAAAAAGTCGAAACGTCGCGACAGGCACATTAGCTTGCAAAAACATTTAGAGTTTTTGCTTTTTGCTTTTTTCTTTTCTTTTGTTTTGTTTTTTCGTTTTTTATTTTTTTATTTTTAGTTTGGACCCTCCTTACCAGCTGTGAAGTACAAGACAGCGGGGAGTGATTTTGGACTGGGAGACCTACCTGGTTGAGGGCCCGTGCTTCACCTTCCCACCGTTCATTCGGAGGGGGGGATCAGTTCCCTGCACCCTAACTCGCCAGTGCCGCCTCTGGGATAGGTTTCCCACACCCATCCCCACTTCCCTACTTCCTCCAGACCACCTTGGAGACACAAAGACATGGACAACAAGAAGACTAAAGTAAAGAGTGGACCTGTCCCTATCCTGGGATATTTTGACACTAAACCTAACACTGGTTTTTTTGGCCCTAACCCTAACTCAGGATAATTTGGCCCTAATCCTAAACCAGGATTTTTTTTGGCCCTAACCCTAACCAGGGAGACCCTGGCCCTAAGCCTAAAATTTGGACTCTCTGGCCTTATCCCTATCCCAGGATATTTTAACCCTAACCCTAACCGGGGTCACCTTGGCCCTAAACCTAAATTTTGAAGGGGAAGCATGGCCTATGGAAAAGAAGCCCCAAAAGCCAAGCCCCCGCGCAGTAAGGTTCTGTCAGGTGGTGGTGATCAGTCCAATAGGCAAAAGCAAGGTCAAAGGGACAGGAAGATCCACAGGGCCGCAGAGGAATAAGACCCCCCAAAAGGAGGGGGCGAACCCGGGCCGATGGATGGATAAAGGTACCCAAAAGACCAGCAAAGCCATGGACTTGGAAGTTCCTGGGGACAAACCGCTGCGCAGGGTGGACAGCCACTGGGAGGGACACCCCAGAAGCCACGCGCCCACAGGACAGGGAGACTCCATGGGCTGGAGCAAAGGCGGACGCCACCCCTGTCCTCATTTGGTTTAATTTTTTTATTTTTTTAAAAATAACCACTCAGGAGCCACTTTTTATTTTTTTAATTCTTTTTATTCTTCTTCCATGCTTGTGCCTGGTAAAAGGAAAAGAAGTGCCCTCTTACCAGCCTGGGCACTTGGCCAAACTGTCTGGGCCCCCGCCCCTGCAGACAGAGGGAGAAGCAGCCAGAAGAGCCCTCTCAACAGCCTGGGCGCTGAGCCAAAATGTCTGGGCCCGCCACTGCAAGCTGTGGGAGACTGGCCCCTTCTCTCCATACTCCGTTGAGCTGAACAAGGGAACAGACCTCACGGCCAACAGGTAAGTATGAGTTTTTTATCTTTTTGATATCTTTTTTAGTTTAGTCTTTTTATTTTCATGTGCCAATTGCCTGAAGAAGACTTAAAAAAGTCGAAACGTCGCGACAGGCACATTAGCTTGCAAAAACATTTAGAGTTTTTGCTTTTTGCTTTTTTCTTTTCTTTTGTTTTGTTTTTTCGTTTTTTATTTTTTTATTTTTAGTTTGGACCCTCCTTACCAGCTGTGAAGTACAAGACAGCGGGGAGTGATTTTGGACTGGGAGACCTACCTGGTTGAGGGCCCGTGCTTCACCTTCCCACCGTTCATTCGGAGGGGGGGATCAGTTCCCTGCACCCTAACTCGCCAGTGCCGCCTCTGGGATAGGTTTCCCACACCCATCCCCACTTCC